>NC_137675.1:83920389-83953841 GCF_963989245.1 Nansenia antarctica
ACTGAAAAAGATGGCCTCAGACATCCAACTGTCACGCCACACCAAGGGACACCAAGGGACAGTGACTTTTGGGGACTTGTCAGCGGAGAGAAGTTTCCTCTTCTCACTGCATGTGCACTAAGAGTGAGTGCCTACTTTGGATCCACGTATCTCTGTGAAATGTCATTTTCACAGATGAAAATAATCAAATCAAAGTACAGGAGCCGCCTTACTGACAGACACCTCACAGACTGTCTCAGACTGGCAGTCAGTAGCTATGAGCCAAACTACAAAGCACTTGTAGACAGTATCCAGTCACAACCATCACACTGACTTGAGTGAGTAACATGACTGTTTCGATGTGAAAAGTAATGCTGCATAAGATGACTGCACTTAGCACTGACTGAGACACAAGTACACATTACAGTTCTACTTTATAAAATGATATAATTGTAAATATGTTTGTCAATGTTAATAATATGAGAAAGTACACATTAGTTTTACTTTTGTTTTGATGTGAAAAGTGATGCTGCATAAGATGACTGCACTTAGCACTGACTGAGAAAGTACACATTACAGTTCTACTTTATAAAATGCTATAATTGTAAATATGTTTGTCAATGTTAATAATATGAGAAAGTACACATTAGTTTTACTTTTGTTTTGATGTGAAAAGTGATGCTGCATAAGATGACTGCACTTAGCACTGACTGAGAAAGTACACATTACAGTTCTACTTTATAAAATGCTAATTGTAAATATGTTTGTCAATGTTAATAAGTAAGAATAATAATTAAGTCAGTCAAGTGTCAAAATGTCAAGAATGTCAATTTGTTAACGTTGGCTAATGTTACTATGAACAAAATGATTTTATCATACATTCCTCCATTCCATGCCTTTATTTTTTTGTGTTGTAATGAAATGACATAATCAAACTTTGAATTGAATTTCAGTTATGTACAATTCTTAAAGCAAGACAGCTGCCTGATATGCTTGATACAGTCTTTTTTGTTGTTGTTGCATCAATTTTAATGTTGGACCAATGCATTGCATCTAATTAAAATACAGGCAAATAAACGTCATTAAGTTTAAAGTACTATCTTGGCTGTCTTTTTCTCTCAACGCTTCAATAGGTAGATCTTGCCTTCACCAAGGCCGAGGTCAGGGATCTTGGGCTTAAAAAGGTTGGTGACCACTGGTCTAGTGTGTAGTTCCTACCTACAGGACAGAAGCTACTGTGTCTCCATTGGCAACTGTGTGTCCAACCAAATTAAAATGACATGTGGGGTGCACCAAGGATCAATCCTTGGCCCCCTCCAATTCAATCTCTACATGCTTCCATTGGGACACATCATAAAAAGAACTAAATTGCCTAGCACAATTATGCGGATGACACTCAAATCTACATAGCCCTCTCACTGAACGACTATAATCGACAATCTCAGTAATTGCATTGAACAAATAAACGCCTGGATGACACAAAACGTCCTCCAAAACAGAGATAATTGTATTCGGTGCACCTGACAAAAGATCGAAAGCCAGTGCAAAACTTGATTCTCTCTCTCTTTCAACTAAAAAACAGGTCAGAAATCTTGGGTGTAATTCTAGACTCTGATCTAAACTTCAACAGCCACATAAACCTACGAAATCAGCCTACTATTACCTGGAAAACATAACAAGAATGAGAGGTTTCATGTCCAAACAAGACCTTGAAAAACGCATTTGTTTAGAGTAGACTTGATTATTGTAATGGTCTACTAACAGGCCTATCTAAAAGATTCATTCATTATTCATTGCCATTTTTATTTTCTTAATATCCTCCTCTGTATTTTTAATAATGTATGTAAAGCACTTTGGATTGCCCCTGTTGTATGAAATGTGCTATACAAATAAACTTGCCTTGCCTAGTGTGTAGTGTGTAGTGTCTAGTATGTAGTGTCTAGCATGTGGTGTCTAGTGTGTAGTGTCTAGTGTGTCGTGTCGAATGTGTAGTGTGTTGTGTGTCGTGTGTCGTGGTTAGTGTATAGTGCATAGTGTGTGTCGTGAGTAGTGTGTAGTGTGTCAGTCTCAGACATAGGATCTGTATCCATCACTGCTGTCAGCGTGGTGCATGATCTCTCCTCATTGACCAAGTGTGTATGTGTGTGTGAGTGTGCACACGTGTGTGTGTGTGTATGCATGTGTCTGTGTGTGCATGTGCATATGTGTGTGTATGTTTGCCTGCCTGCCTGTGTGTGCAAGCGCTCTCAGAGGGGGGGTTGGCGGGGGGGTTAGTCGGTCCCTGTGACACTCACTTGCTCTGGGTCTGCTTGGTGATGTTGGTGGGGGGGGGGGGGTATTGGCGGCGGGGGTTAGGGTTAGGGGGTCCCTAGTGTCACACTACTCACTTGCTCTGGGTCTGCTTGGTGATGTTGCGGATGGTGGCCCCCTCCTTGCCGATGATGGCCCCCACGTACTGGGTGGGCACGAGCAGGCGCAGGGGGATGTCGGCGTGCTGGTGCTTGGAGGGCATGCCCCCGCCCGGAGACCCCCCCCGGGGGCCGCGGGGGCCGTAACCGGGGCGACGGCCGTTGTCGGGGCCGCGCTGGGATTCCATCTCTGAGTTCTCGTCGGGGATGTAGGAGACACGCAGAGCGTTGTTCTCAAACTGGTAACCGTTCAGCTTCTGGATCGCCCTGGGAGAGGAGGAGAGAGAGGAGGAGAGGAGGAGAGGTGAGAGGAGAGGAGAGGAGGAGAGGAGGAGAGGAGGAGAGGGAGGAGAGGAGAGGAGGAGAGGAAAGGAGAGGAGGAGAGGAGTGGAGGAGAGGGAGGAGGAGAGGAGAGGAGAGGAGGAGGAGAGGAGAGGAGAGGAGAGGAGAGGAGAGGAGAGGAGAGGAGAGGAGAGGAGAGGAGAGGAGGAGGAGGAGAGGAGAGGAGAGGAGGAGAGGAGGAGAGGAGAGGAGAGGAGAGGAGAGGAGGGGAGGAGGAGAGGTATGACTCAGTTCCAGGGGAGGCTGGTGGAGGTAGACATCGGAAGACAGGCTCATTGTAATGTAACACACACACACACACACACACGTGCGTGTGATACCATTCCTCATTCCGTTCCATGCATCACAATGAGCCCGTCCTCCGATGTTCCACCTCCACCGTCCTCCCCTACTCAGCTGGTAGAGAATGGATGGTGTTTGTGACTGTTAATCATTTTCATCCTGCAGCGCTACAGCTCCACCACTAGAGGGCAGGCTAGTCCTATAAAACAGCACAGCAGGGGAGGGGAGGGGAGGTAGAGAGGGGTAGAAACTTACTGTCTGGCATGTTCCCGAGTTCCATATGTGACATTGACCACCGCGGTCTCACTGTCTGTGTTCACTAAAAGAGAGGGAGAGAGGGAGGGGGAGAGGAGAGGATGGGGGGAGAGAAGGGAGAGAGAGAAGGGAGAGTGGAAGTAGAGAGGAGGGGAGAGGAGAGGAGAGGATAGAGGGTGAGAAGGGAGAGAGAAGGGAGAAGGGAAGTAGAGGGGAGGAGAGAGATAGAGGGAAGGGACGCGTGTGTGTGTGGGGAGGGGGAGAGAAGGGATAGGAAGAGAGGAGAGGAAGAGGGTGATGGAAGAGGAGGGGGGGAGGAGAGACAATATATTGTGTAAGTCAGAGGCAATAACCACCCAGTCCACTGTCACATCACTGACCTACAGAGGGACTGAAGCATGCTGGGAGATCCCCATGACAACGGTGTCTACAGCTGACAGGGGAGGTATGGTGGGGAAGGGGCGCGTTCTTAAGGGACCTGACATATCTTTAATTAACCATAATAATCCTGTATGTTTCCATGGAGAGACAGTCACAGACTGGCCTATATCTGGCCTCCTCATTGGACAAGGCCCGGTCAGAGGTTCTGAGCCATCCCCACTGGGTGATTGGTTGATGTTAATGACAGGGAGGGAGATGGGGAGATGTGATTGGTTAATGGTAGACTACCTTGTTCGCAGTTCTCCACGGTTCCATACTGAGCCAGCAGACCATCCAACACCTGAGGAGAGAGAGGAGCGTTAATCACCCACACACACACACATGTGACACACACACACACGTTACACACACACACACACATGTGACACACACACACACGTTACACACACACACACACACATGTGACACACACACACACGTTACACACACACACACACATGTTACACACACACACACACACACGTTACACACACACACACACACACGTTACACACACATACACATACACAGACATACACACACACACACACACGTTACTTACACACACACACACGTTACACACACACACACCCACACACAAGTTACACACACACACACACGTTACACACACGTGACACACAGACACACACACACACACACGTTACGTACACACATGTGACACGCCCACACGTTACACACACACACACACACGCCTGTCCCCTGTTACAGACTATGTACCTATACAATCCTGTTCAGATTTGACTCTAGTGTCTAGTGAGTCAGGTGGCCTAGAGGGCCAACCAGGGGGGCTTTCTCAGCGGTTAGCAAACTCTCCTCTCCTCCTCTCCCTCCTCTCTCCTCCCTCACTTCCTCCCCTTAGATCTTCCCCTCCTCCGAGGCACTTCCGTGTGGTGGAGGAGGGCGGAGAGAGGGAGGGAGGGAGGAGAGGAAGAGGGTTGATAACATCCGAGAAAGGGCCCTTGGTCCTTCCAAGGGAGAGAGGGAGCGAGAGAGGGAGAGAGGGAGAGAGAGAGGGAGCGAGAGAAAGAGAGAGGGAGCAAGAGAAAGAGAGAGGGAGGGAGAGAGGGAGAGAGAGAGGGAGCGAGAGAAGGGGAGGGAGAAAGAGGGAGAGAGAGGGAGCGAGAGAAAGAGAGGGAGAGAGAGAGAGGGAGCGATAGAAAGAGAGGGAGAGAGAGAGGGAGAGAGAGAGGGAGATGGAGAGAGGGAGCAAGAGAAAGAGAGAGGGAGCGAGAGAGAGGGAGGGAGCGAGAGAAAGAGAGAGAGGGAGGGAGAGAGGGAACGAGAGAGAGAGGGAGCGAGAGAAAGAGAGAGGGAGAGAGAGAAGGAGCAAGAGAAACCGAGAGAGAGGGAGATAAAGAGAAAGGGGGAGCCCTGCCTTCCCAGACCCGTGCAGCCTGTCATCGGCCAACTGGGGATGTGACTCATGTCGGGAGCTCACGGAGACACAGAGAGGAACGTCGCCCTCTGGTGGACGAACCGTGTAGCGCCGGACCACGGGAGCGCAGGAGGGATGGAGCGGAGAGAGAGAGAGAGAGAGAGGGAAGAGGGAGGGAGAGGTAGAGGGGGGGAGAAGAGGGAGAGAGGGAAGGAGAAAGAGGGGGAGGGAGAAAGAGAGAGGGGGGGGGAGAGGGAGAGAGGGAAGGAGAGAGGGGAGGGAGAAAGAGGGAGAGAGGGAGGGAGAGAGAAGGAGATAGAGGGTGGGGAGAAAAAGGGAGGGGGATAGAGGGGGGGGAGAGAGAGAGAGAGAGAGAGAGAAGGAGATAGGGGGGGAGTGAGAGAGAGAGAGGGAGGGAGATCGAGAGAGAGAGAGGGAAAGAGAGAGAGGGGGAGCCCTGCCTTCACAGCCTGTCATCGGCCAGCTGTCAGCACCAGCGTGTGCCGTGCCACGCCCACGGACACACACACACACACACAACCGCACACGCACACACACACACACACAACGCCCCCCCCACACACACAAACACACACACACACACACACACCCACACACACACACAGCTGCAGTCGATCTAAATGAATGTAACTGCAGAAGCAGGCAGAGTCACCCTACTGACAGACAGACAGGCAGCGTCTCCATGACAACCACAACCTATGTTTATCCTGCCTGCTGCGGAGGAGGTTACTGGTACTGGGAGGAGGTTACTGGTACTGGGAGGAGGTTACTGGTACTGGGAGGAGGTTACTGGTACTGGGAGGAGGTTACTGGTACTGGGGGGAGGTTACTGGTACTGGGAGGAGGTTACTGGTACTGGGGGGAGGTTACTGGTACTGGGAGGAGGTTACTGGTACTGGGAGGAGGTTACTGGTACTGGGGGGAGGTTACTGGTACTGGGAGGAGGTTACTGGTACTGGGGGGAGGTTACTGGTACTGGGGGGAGGTTACTGGTACTGGGAGGAGGTTACTGGTACTGGGAGGAGGTTACTGGTACTGGGGGGAGGTTACTGGTACTGGGGGGAGGTTACTGGTACTGGGAGGAGGTTACTGGTACTGGGAGGAGGTTACTGGTACTGGGAGGAGGTTACTGGTACTGGGAGGAGGTTACTGGTACTGGGAGGAGGTTACTGGTACTGGGAGGAGGTTACTGGTACTGGGGGGAGGTTACTGGTACTGGGGGGAGGTTACTGGTACTGGGAGGAGGTTACTGGTACTGGGAGGAGGTTACTGGTACTGGGGGGAGGTTACTGGTACTGGGAGGAGGTTACTGGTACTGGGAGGAGGTTACTGGTACTGGGAGGAGGTTACTGGTACTGGGAGGAGGTTACTGGTACTGGGGGGAGGTTACTGGTACTGGGAGGAGGTTACTGGTACTGGGAGGAGGTTACTGGTACTGGGGGGAGGTTACTGGTACTGGGAGGAGGTTACTGGTACTGGGAGGAGGTTACTGGTACTGGGAGGAGGTTACTGGTACTGGGAGGCACTGGCGAACTCAGAGGGGGCGCCCCTCCTGGTGCCCCCACAGTTGAAAAACATTGCACTAAAGTGCCCTTTTGAGTGGCAAAATGAGAGGATGTGCCCTATTGGCTGCCCTTCCAATGGTCTAAACTTGACCATGTGCACTGATGGGGTCCCATGTTGTGCAGTAGGTGCCCTTTTTTTCTTTTCGCCCCTGCCCTTCAAACAGCCTGAGTCCGCCACTGCTGGGAGGAGGTTACTGGTACTGGGAGGAGGTTACTGGTACTGGGAGGAGGTTACTGGTACTGGGAGGTATATAAATATAAACATATTCAGTTATAAATCAAATCAGTAATGCTGAGATCATGATGACAATCAGACTGTATGTAATCAATACCATTAGGAAGATAGCCATGCTAATTGCTGTAATGCACCTCACAGCTGCTGCAGCACACTCTTATAGAGAGAGGCAGAGGAGGCTGGTGGAGGTAGACATTAGAGGACAGGGGAGGCTGGTGGAGGTAGACATTAGAGGACAGGGGAGGCTGGTGGAGGTAGACATTAGAGGACAGGGGAGGCTGGTGGAGGTAGACATCGGGGGACTAGGGGAGGCTGGTGGAGGTAGACATTAGAGGACAGGGGAGGCTGGTGGAGGTAGACATTAGAGGACAGGGGAGGCTGGTGGAGGTAGACATTAGAGGACAGGGGAGGCTGGTGGAGGTAGACATTAGAGGACTAGGGGAGGCTGGTGGAGGTAGACATTAGAGGACAGGGGAGGCTGGTGGAGGTAGACATTAGAGGACAGGGAAGGCTGGTGGAGGTAGACATCGGGGGACTAGGGGAGGCTGCTGGAGGTAGACATCGGAGGACTAGGGGAGGCTGCTGGAGGTAGACATTAGAGGACATGGGGAGGCTGGTGGAGGTAGACATCAGGGGACTAGTGGAGGCTGGTGGAGGTAGACATCGGAGGACTAAGGGGAGGCTGGTGGAGGTAGACATTAGAGGACAGGGGAGGCTGGTGGAGGTAGACATTAGAGGACAGGGGGAGGCTGGTGGAGGTAGACATTAGAGGACAGGGGAGGCTGCTGGAGGTAGACATTACATTTACATTTACATTTTTGGCATTTAGCAGACGCCTTATTCCAAAGCGACTTACAATCAATACATTTGAATACTTAGCATGTGAATCAGCAGTCCACTATTCGTTGCAGGAAGAGTACTCTAGCTCGGGCCCGGGGCCACTGATAGAAGGAAAAACCTTCTCCATATTATCGCCTTCTACTAACATTTATTTTATTTTTTATTTTATTTTTTTACTGGAGAAACTGAGAAACAGTACAAGGGGGGCAGTAGAAGTTCTTAGGGACACAGTAGAGGGGAAAGCGGGTGTCTTTAGGAGACGTAGTGGTGAGGGTCAGAAGATGTCTCAGGAGGAGCAGTTAAGATGTAACCTGAAGAGATGGGTCTTCAGTCTATGACGGAAGATGGGTAGTGACTCTGTCGTTCTGACGGCCGTGGGGAGCTCATTCCACCAGCGGGGAGCCAGTGTTGTGAAGAGACGTGATCGGGCAGCCCGACTGCTGTGTAGAGGAGGTGGGGCCAGTCGGCCAGCCGAGGTGGAGGAACGGAGTGAGCGGGCAGGGGTTTGGGGGGTTACCATTTCCTTCAGGTAGGCAGGGGCTGTCCCTTTAGCTGCCTGGTATGCAAGCACCAGGGTCTTGAATCTGATGCGAGCTGCTATCGGGAGCCAGTGCAGGGTGCGAAGGAGAGGGGTGACATGCGAGTATTTGGGGAGGTTGAATACCAGCCGGGCAGCAGCATTCTGGATGAGCTGCAGAGGTCTAATGGCTGAAGCGGGGAGCCCAGCCAGGAGTACATTGCAGTAATCCAGGCGGGAGATGACCAGTGCCTGGGTCAAGAGTTGCGCTGCCTCTCTGGTAAGGAATGGTCGTATCCTTCTGATGTTGTAGAGGAGGAATCTGCAGGAGCGAGCCGTTGCTGCAATGTTCTCCGCACAGGATAGTCGGTTATCCAGGATCACTCCAAGGTTCTTGGCTGTCAGGGAGGGGGTTACAGTAGAGTTCTCCACTGTGATGGAGAAGTCTTGGAGAGGGCAGGCTTTCCCGGGGATGAAGAGGAGCTCGGTCTTGTTAAGATTGAGCTTGAGATGGTGGTCAGCCATCCAAGTTGAAATGTCAGCGAGACATGCTGAGATACGGGTTGCCACGTGTACATCAGACGGGGGGAAGGACAGGAAGAGTTGAGTGTCGTCTGCGTAGCTGTGGTAGGAGAGCCCATGTGAAGAGATTACCGAGCCAAGAGACTTGGTGTAGAGGGAGAAGAGTAGGGGCCCTAGGACGGAACCCTGGGGAACTCCAGTGGAGAGGGTTCGTGGAGAAGATAGCGATTCTCTCCAGGTCACCTGGTAGGAGCGGCCCGCCAGGTAGGAAGAAAACCAGGAGTGTGCGGTGCCAGAGATGCCCAGGTCTGAGAGGATGGAGAGAAGGATCTGGTGATTGACTGTGTCGAAGGCAGCAGACAGGTCAAGGAGAATGAGAACAGAGGAGAGGGAGGAAGCTTGGGCAGAGTGGAGGGCTTCCGTGACAGCAAGGAGCGCAGTCTCAGTGGAATGCCCAGCCTTGAATCCGGATTGGTGGGGGTCTAAGTGATCCATCTTCCGGAGATAGTCAGTCAGTTGTTTAGATGCCGCGCGTTCAAGGGTTTTGGAAGGGAAGGAGAGAAGGGATACCGGTCTGTAATTGTGGACAGATGATGGGTCAAGGGTAGGTTTCTTGAGGAGAGACTTGACTCTGGCTATTTTGAAGGCCGCTGGGACAGATCCAGTGGATAGGGAGGAGTTGATTAGGGTGGTAAGGTAAGGAAGGATGTCGGCGGAAATGGATTGGAGAAGAGGGGAGGGGATGGGGTCAAGAGGGCATGTGGTTGCCCGCTTTGATGTGATAAGTGTGAGAATCTCATCGGGGGAGAGGGGGGAAAAAGATGACAATCCAGAGATCGAGTGTCGAGGGGAGAGTTTGGAAGGGGTGTTAGCATTGTTAGTGGGAACAGTGTTAGCATTGTTAGTGGGAGGAGGGAGCGGTGGGGGGAGAAAGGTGCTGCTGATGTCGTCCACCTTTTTTTCAAAGTAGGTGACAAAGTCATCGGCGGACAGGGAGGAAGGAGGAGGGGGAGGAGGTGGATTAAGGAGTGAAGAGAAAGTGGAGAACAGTTTTCTAGGATTAGAGGCAGAAGAATGCATTTTTGAATGATAGTAGGATGTTTTAGCAGCTGATGCCGAGGAGGCGTAGTTGGCAAGGAGAGAGTGATAGAGGTTAAGGTCATCAGAAAGGCCAGTTTTTCTCCATTTCCTCTCAGCTGCTCTGAGCTCTAGTCTACAAGCATGTAGCGTTTCAGAGAGCCACGGAGCTCGAGGAGAGGATCGAGCTGGCTTCAAGGTTAGTGGACAGACGGTGTCGAAGGATGAGGTGAGAGCGGACAGGAGGGTTGAGGATGCCGCATCAGTGGATAGAAGGGAGAAGGATTCGACAGAGGGTAGGGAGGATAGGACAGAAGAAGAGAGGGCGCTGGGGGACAGGGTACGTAGGTTACGACGAGAGGGTCTTAAGTGGTTAGAGGCTGAGAGGGAAGAGGAAGTTTTGAGGGGAAGGGAGAAGGATATAAAGTGGTGATCAGAAACTGGAAGAGGGGTAACGGTAAGGTTGGAAGTGTGGGAAGATCTGGTGAAGACAAGGTCGAGCTGATTGCCTGCCTTATGAGTCGGAGGAGAGGGGGACAGGGTAAGGCCGAAGGAGAGGAGAAGGTCAAGTACTCCAGATGAGAGAAGCTTCTCAGATTGGAAATTGAAGTCACCTAGTAGTACGAGCGGAGTGCCATCATCAGGGAAAGAGCTGAGAAGGCCATCCATCTCGCCTAGGAAGTCACCGAGTTCGCCTGGGGGGCGATAGATGACAACAATGTGGAGTTTGACCGGGGAAGAGACAAAAGCAGCATGAAATTCAAAGGAGGATGTAGACAAGTGTGCCAGGGGAAGGACAGTGTGTGACCACTTGGGCGAGATGAGGAGTCCTGTGCCTCCCCCTCGACCAGAGGGTCTAGGGGAATGAGAAAAGGAGTAGGCGGCAGAGAGGGCTGCCGGTGTAGCTGTGTTTTCTGGTGTGATCCAGGTTTCAGTGAGAGCAAGGAAATTGAGGGCCATAAGAGATGCATAGGCTGAGATAGCGTCAGCTTTCCGGACCGCCGACTGGCAATTCCAGAGACCGCCTGCGGCGATAAAGTCATGGTCAGTAGAAAGAGGTGGGTAGATGAGATTGGAAGGTTTGCGAGGGGGGATGTAGCATCTAGGTGTCCTCCTGAGTGTCAGAAGAACAGGGATAGGGAGAAAGCACATTGTGGCAAAAGTATGTAGAGGGGAAGAGGGCTAAGGAACCAACAGAACTAGGAGTAGCTAAGCGCACTCAGTAGACCGGAGTGACTTGAGAAGACAGCAGCAACATTAGAGGACATGGGGAGGCTGGTGGAGGTAGACATTAGAGGACAGGGGAGGCTGGTGGAGGTAGACATTAGAGGACAGGGGAGGCTGGTGGAGGCAGACATCAGGGGACATGGGGAGGCTGGTGGAGGTAGACATCGGAGGACTAGGGGAGGCTGCTGGAGGTAGACATTGGAGGACTAGGGGAGGCTGGTGGAGGTAGACATCGGAGGACATGGGGAGGCTGCTGGAGGTAGACATCGTGGGACTAGGGGAGGCTGGTGGAGGTAGACATCAGGGGACTAAGGGGAGGCTGGTGGAGGTAGACATTGGAGGACAGGGGAGGCTGGTGGAGGTAGACATTGGAGGACAGGGGAGGCTGGTGGAGGTAGACATTAGAGGACATGGGGAGGCTGCTGGAGGTAGACATTGGAGGACAGGGGAGGCTGGTGGAGGTAGACATCGGGGGACTAGGGGAGGCTGGTGGAGGTAGACATTAGAGGACAGGAGAGGCTGGTGGAGGTAGACATTAGAGGACAGGGGAGGCTGGTGGAGGTAGACATTAGAGGACAGGGGAGGCAGGGGGAGGCAGACATTAGAGGACAGGGGAGGCTGGTGGAGGTAGACATCGGAGGACTAGGGGAGGCTGCTGGAGGTAGACATCGGGGGACTAGGGGAGGCTGGTGGAGGTAGACATTAGAGGACAGGGGAGGCTGGTGGAGGCAGACATTAGAGGACAGGGGAGGCTGGTGGAGGCAGACATTAGAGGACAGGGGAGGCAGGGGGAGGTAGACATTAGAGGACATGGGGAGGCTGCTGGAGGTAGACATCGGGGGACTAGGGGAGGCTGGTGGAGGTAGACATCGGGGGACTAGGGGAGGCTGGTGGAGGTAGACATCAGGGGACTAGGGGAGGCTGATGGAGGTAGAACGGTTTCCTGGCAAACTTTGGGCCTGTTAATACCAATCAATCATCTCTTAAATGCCACAGCCTATTTGAGTGTTGTTGCTGAACAGAACACCTTTGGGTAGTCATTTTGAGATTCACTTTCAGCTTGAAAGTGCACATGAAAAACCTGCAGGAATTGCGTGATGCAATCATGTCATCATGGACCAGAATATCAAAGGTATGTTTCCAACATCTTATGGAATCACAAAGTATTGAGGCTGTTTTGAGAGCAAAGGGAAGCCCTACCCAGAGTGTATATACATATATACTGTATATATATATATATATATATAGATAGATAGATTGATTGATAGATAGCTACGTAGGTAGGTAGGTAGATAGATAGATAGATAGATAGATAGATAGATAGATAGATAGATAGATAGATAGATAGATAGATAGACAGACAGACAGATAGATAGATGAACTCACCTCCCACTGCAGGTGCGGTGGAATGTTCCTGATCTGGAGTTTCCTGGTCCTGATGGAGAGAACAAAACAGAGAGAGAGGGGGGGGGAGAGGGAGGGAGGGAGAGAGAGAGGGAGGCTTCATTAGACACTTGTCATCCAGAACGTTAGTCGCTGGTGTCAGACGGATCAACAGTCAAACATCATCGGCAGGAGCGGAGCGGCGGTTACCCCACGTGTCGTCAAGGTTACCCCACGTGTCGCCACGGTTACCCTGCGTGTCGTCATCCCGTCACATGTAATTAACTCCCTCTCACTCTCTCTCTCTCTCCACTGTAAACCTTTCACTACACACACACACACACACACACACACACACACACATTCCTCCCATCAGAAAGAGAGGTCCCTTTTTTCCCCCTCCCTCCCTCCCTCCCTCCCTCCCTCACTCCCTCCCTCCCTCACTCCCTCACTCCCTCACTCCCTCACTCCCTCCCTCCCTCCCTCCCTTCGCCAGGATTCACTTTTTCCATCGGTCAGTGAATCAGCCGTGGGAATGTGTGTGTGTGTGTGTGTGTGTTTATACACGGAGGCTTAGGAGCCGGTAAACACCGGGAGGCCACACTGTTTACGTCCAAGAGCGTTTACACCCCCATCCCCCGTCCCCCCGTCTCTACGGTGACGCAGCCTTTCCCCTGGAGGGAGGGTGTGTCCCCGTCCTAGTACCCGACCCAGGAGGGGGGCATGGAGGGGTTGGAGAGAGAAGGGGGGAGGATGGAGAGGTTGGAGAGAGAGAAAGGGAAGATGGAGGGGTTGGAGAGAGAGAGAGGGAGGGTGGAGGGATGGGGGTTGGAGAGAGAGAGGGGGAGGATGGAGGGGTTGGAGAGAGAGAAAGGGAAGATGGAGGGGTTGGAGAGAGAGAGAGAGGGGGCATGGAGGGGTTAGAGAGAGAGAGGGGGGGAGGATGGAGGGGTTGGAGAGATAGAGAGGGAGGATGGAGGGGTTGGGGAGAGAGAGAGAGAGAGGGAGGATGGAGGGGTTGGAGAGAGAGAGAGGGAGGATGGAGGGGTTGGAGAGAGAGAGAGGGAGGGTGGAGGGATGGGGGTTGGAGAGAGAGAGGGGGAGGATGGAGGGGTTGGAGAGAGAGAAAGGGAAGATGGAGGGGTTGGAGAGAGAGAGAGAGGGGGCATGGAGGGGTTAGAGAGAGAGAGGGGGGGAGGATGGAGGGGTTGGAGAGATAGAGAGGGAGGATGGAGGGGTTGGGGAGAGAGAGAGAGAGAGGGAGGATGGAGGGGTTGGAGAGAGAGAGAGGGAGGATGGAGGGGTTGGGGAGAGAAAGAGAGAAAGAGAGAGGATGGAGGGGTTGGGGAGAGAGAGAGGGAGGATGGAGAGGAGAGGAGTGTGTGTGTGATCGATTCCCTTCTGCTATGAATGTGTGTGTTGGGTCTCGCACACACGCTCACACACTGGTAGACTCACACACACACACACACACCGCACACACACACACACACACACACACACACACACACAGACACACACACTGAGAGAACACTAAGGCCAAGAGATGAGCTCTGTTGCACCGACCGCCAAAGCATTGAAAGTTATGACAAGCTGTCAACCCCCCCCCCCCCCCCCACACACACACACACACACACACACACACACACACACAGACATGGCCGGCAGTCTTGTGTATCAAGGTCTTAACATGCTGGTTCAGTACACATGAGTGAAGCGGAAAGTGTGTGTGTGTGTGTGTGTGTGTGTGTGTGTGTGTGTGGCTCAGCTCATCAACTCGGCCAGCTTGCATATCACGCTGCCTGTTGCTGGCCAGGACTCAGTGCGTGTGTGTTTGTGTGTGTGTGTGTGTGTGTGTGTGTGTGTGTGTGTGCGGTCTGTGCCCGCTTGTGCTTGTGGGCGTGTCTGTGTTCGCGCACGTGTGTGTGTGTGTGTGTGTGTTTGTGTGTGTGGGTGTGTGTGGTGTGTGTGTGTGTGTGTGTGTGTGTGTGTGTGTGAGTGTGTGTGGTGTGTGTGTGTGTGTGTGTGTGTGTGTGTGTGTGTGTGCGGTGTGTGTGAGTGTGTGTGTGTGTGGGCAGGATGGGTGTGGATGTGGATGCCCTGAGTGAGAGGGAAGAATGGCTATATTGACACCGGACACTGATGACAGCTGTAGAACTCTGCCAGCTGCCCTGGACCCTACCCAACACATGGGCACGGAGGGAGGGAGGGAGGGAGAGAGGTAGGGAGGGAGGGGGAGGGAGGGGGAGGGAGGGAGGGAGAGAGAGGGAGGGGGAGGGAGGGAGGGAGGGAGGGAGAGAGGTAGGGAGGGAGGGGGAGGGAGGGGGAGGGAGGGAGGGAGAGAGAGGGAGGGGGAGGGAGGGAGGGAGGGAGGGAGAGAGAGGGAGGGAGAGAGAGAGATAGAGAGAGTGCATCACAGCGTGCGAAAAAGGGGATAGAATGTGAGAGTGCAAATAAGAATGACAGAGAGAGAGAGAGAGAGATGGGGCGAGAGAGGGAGAGAGAGAGAGAGAGAGAGAGAGAGAGAGAGAGAGAGAGAGAGAGAGAGAGAGAGAGAGAGAGAGAGAGGTGGACAGAGAGAAAGTGAGGGTGAGAGAGGAAAGAGAGAGCAGAGAGCGGATGTTCTCTTTCACATCAAAGGCCGACAGGCAGGTGCACCCGTACCACTACACACTACACACTACACCACACACCACACACTACTGACTACACACTACACCATACACACTACACACTACTGACTACACACTACACCAAGAAAAGAAAAAAAGGGCAGCTACTGGACAACATGGGACCCCATCAGTGCACATGGTCAAGTTTAGACCATTGGAAGGGCAGCCAATAGGGCACATCCTCTAATTTTGCCACTCAAAAGGGCACTTTAGTGCGACTTTTTTCCACTGTGGGGGCTCATGGTCAGGTTTAGACCATTGGAGGGGCACCAATAGAGCACGTCCTCTAATTTTCGCCACTCAAAAGGGCACTTAAGAGAGATGTTTTTCAACCGTGGGGGCACCAGGAGGGGCGGTCGCCCCCCCTAACCCCCCTGAGTCTGCCAGTGTTGATGAGCTTATATTTTCTATTATTATTATTATTTTTCAACAATGAAACTTTTAGCTTCAGGAAGCCAGGTATGCCTACCTCAGTGAGATGACTGGCCCTGGTGGGTGGTACACACCCTGTCTATTCTGGGGGAGATGGAGGTTGTCAGGCAGAGCATCATGTCATCCTCAGGCTGCAGTCTGGAACTGTATTTGCTCTTCAGGTAGGTGAGGGAGGAGAATCCTCTTTCACAAAGATAAGTTGTTGCAAAACGCAAGAGGCTCACCATGGCCTTTGCTGTCAGTTGGGGGAAGTATTTCTGGCAATGGATCCAGAACTGGGTGAGAGGCTGTGACTCGTACACATTCTTGTGTGTACTGTCTATCAGCTGATCTTCCTCAGCGGCTGTCAGGTTTAGGCGTCGGATGCATTGTCTTTGAATGGAAACCGTATCCATGTCTTGTGCTTAGACGTTGGCACATGCACATCAGAAAAGTACTTCTCAAATTGACTTTCGAGTGCCTCCAAGTGATCAACAATTGCGCATTTCACGTCAGGCGAGGGCACCGCGGAATCCGCGGAAATGCATTGAAATGCGCAGCCAGCTCCGCGCGGTTTTGGCCAACCAGAATCTCGTGGATAGCTGTGCGTAATTCAAAGACGCGCGCCAATACTGATCCACGGGATCTGACCTCGGAATGGTAAAGGAGCGGCGCATTAGAGAAGCAAAGAGGCGGGTTTGTTATTATCAAACTAGTAACTAAATTAGTAACGTTATGCTAGTTATTAATTAACGTTAATTTCGCAATGAAGACCGAACTGCAGCGTTTTAGCCAACACCTAGCTTGCTAGACAGGTGTGTTATTTTTTCCAGCTGACTTTATGTTAGACTCTGCATCATGGGCATAATTTATTTTGTAAATTGTTTTTGTCAAAAGTAGTTTATTATTGCCTATTAATGCTTGTACTTTACTCAATATCATTTTTGTTATATTTTTTAATTCTCACTGATTATTTTGGTGAAAATTGTGAATTATTATGACAAAATTTGGCGGACCCCCTGCAGTACCTCTGTCGCGGACCCCCGGTTGAAGAGCACTGCCCTACACCATACACACTACACACTACACACTACTGACTACACACTACACACTACACCATACACACTACACACTACACACTACTCACTACACACTACACCATACACACTACTGACTACACACTACACACTTCAGTGTTACCCCACCAGAGGGGCGGGGTTGGGGTTTGGGGAGCTGTGGTGTTTAGGACCGACTGCTACCTGCAGCGACCTGAGACGGCCTGTAGAGGGAGCCCTTAGGATCCCAGTGAGAGGTGAGGGGTTGAGTGTGTGTGTGTGTGTGTGTGTGTGTGTGTGTGTGTGTGTGTGTGTGTGTGTGTGTGTCATTGCCGGTGTGGGTGTGTGTGTGTGTGTGTGTGAGAGCGGACGCCAGGGGTCATTAGGGCGTGGCCGCTGCTCTCTCTGTCTGTTCCACTGGAGGGCGAAACCCTGATGACCTCTAACCTCCTCACCCAGGGAGAGAACCAATGAGAGAGATAACCAATGAGAACGTCCCGCTCGGTGTCCTCTCTCTGAGAGTCCCGCCTCCCATTCAACCTTAACCACTGAGAGAGGAGAGGAGGGGTGGGGGGTGGGCGGGGGGGGGGGATTACTGCAAAATAACCAACCAAACACAGCACCAGGGTTGCATTCAAGAACTGCAGGCAGCAACAGTTTTTTTGCAACAACCTCGAAGCTCCGATGTTCTCTAGGTCCTGTCCAGGGTCAAACCCACCCAAGCCCCAAGACTTCCTAGACTCTCTTGATTTGATTTGAATAGATTTCTCATATGATTTCATTTGATTTTGAGGAAAATTTAAACACTTAGTCCCCAAAAAAACGAAGACATTTTTTCTTTTCAAATTCTCGAAACTATCTATCTCTGTCGTCCGCCATTTTGGGGATTCTGTTGCTGTGAGTTGGTGGTGACAGACACCAAATCATCAGCGACCGCCGAGACCACCGGTTCAACCTCCCACATCCTACTGAGAGAGGAGGGGGGAAGGGACAGCTTCTGAATGGGGGGAGATTTAGACCTGGTGTGAGGGGGGTTGTGGTGGTGGTCTGGAGAAGGGGTGGGGGGCTAGGTGGTGTGGGGGTGGGGGAGGGGCAAGGGACCGCCCAGTCAGCAGAATAACAACGCAAAAAACTCTGGTGCTTTACACCCAGTTGGTGAACCCCCCCCCCCCCCCCCCCCGCCCATCAAAGACCCCCACCTCTCTCTGTCTTGACAATCAATACATCAATAGGCCTAACCATCCCCCCCCAACCCCCACCTCTACACACACACACCCCAACCCCTACACACCCCTGCCCCCCTTCCCCCCCCCCCCCCCCCCCCCCCACACACACAGACCCCACCTAACCCCCCAGCCAACTGTGAACTGAGATGAACCCAGGCCTCCCTCCCTCACTAGCTCCCAGGCTTCTGATTGGCTGAGGACCTTCGTGGCAGGACAGGGGCGGGAGCGAGGGAAGATGAATGGGTGGATGAGGGTGGTGGCGGAGGAGAGAGAGGGGAGGGGAAGGGGGGTGAACAACAACATGGCTTCCCTCGTTCATCTGGTGGTGTTTTTTTCAACTCCGGGGTGGTCTATCCATTCGCCTTTCTTCCTCTTCTCCTCCGCCCATCCCCCTGTACCGCCTCACTCGTCAACATCTCCAAATTCCAAAATGGCGGAGAGACCTAAAACTCAACAAGGTGAATAAACGTTTTTTGGAGCAGTTTTCCATTTTGCCGACTGTTCAGTTCAGACCCTTCAGTTCAGACACTCAGTTCCGACACTTCAGTTCAGACTCTTCAGTAGAGACACTTCAGTTCAGACTCTTCAGTTCAGACTCTTCAGTTCAGACTCTTCAGTTCAGACACTTCAGTAGAGACACTTCAGTTCAGACTCTTCAGTTCAGACTCTTCAGTTCAGACCTTCAGTTCAGACACTTCAGTTCCGACACTTCAGTTCAGACTCATCAGTAGAGACTCTTCAGTTCCAGACTCTTCAGTAGAGGACACTTCAGTTCAGACTCTTCAGTTCAGACTCTTCAGTAGAGACACTTCAGTTCAGACACTTCAGTTCAGACACTTCAGTTCCGACACTTCAGTTCAGACTCTTCAGTAGAGACACTTCAGTTCAGACACTTCAGTTCCGACCCTTCAGTTCAGACTCTTCAGTTCAGACTCTTCAGTAGAGACACTTCAGTTCAGACTCTTCAGTTCAGACTCTTCAGTTCAGACTCTTCAGTTCAGACTCTTCAGTAGAGACACTTCAGTTCAGACTCTTCAGTTCAGACTCTTCAGTAGAGACTCTTCAGTTCAGACTTCAGACTCTTCAGATGAGGTGGCGTCAGAATTGTTCAGTCGCCCGCTCCCATCGCGGGGACAAAGGGAAGTAGGAGATGATGGGTTTATTCAGAAGACGCCAGACCACAGCCTTGCTCTTCTAGGGGTCAAAGGTGAAGGGACTTTACACCAGGGTTAGGGTTAGGGTTAGGGGGTGGGGCAGGAGGGGTGGGGGTGGGGCAGACCATTGTCTTGTGATAGGGGGGGGGGGGGGGGCATTAGAAAAGTTTACCATCTGAAAGAATGGAATGGTCAGAGAAGAAGAGGGATGAGTGGGAGGATCCCAGTAGGGGGGGGGGGATAGAGAGAACAGAGAGAGAGAGAGAGAACAAGAGAGAGAGAGAGAGAGAGACAGAACAGTGAGAGAAAGAGAGAGAAAGAGAGAAGGAGAGAGAGAGACAGAACAGAGAGAGAACAAGTGAGAGAGAGAAGGAGAAAGAGAAGGAGGGAGAGTGACAGAACAGAGACAGAAAGAGAAAGAGAGAAAGAGAACAGAGAAAGAGAACAGAGAGAGAAAACAGAGAGAGAATAGAGAGAGAGAGAGAGCAGAGAGAAAGAACAGCGAAAGAGAAAGAGAACAGAGAGAGAATAGAGACGACAGATTGAGAGAAAGAGAGAGAGAGAGCGAGAACAAAGACGAAAAAAACAGAGAGACAGAGAGAGGAAAGAGATGTGTAAGAAAGAGGTGAAAGAGAAAGAGAGAGGAGAGTGAAAAGAGAACAGAGAGGTCAAGGAGAGGGAACGCTCTGAAAGAAGGTCGTTCCTAAACTCCCTCCCTCTTTCCCTTTCTCTCTCTCTCTCCCCTCCTCAGTTCTGTTCTCCTCTCCTCACACGTAGCCTTGACTGTTCTCTATATACCCTGTAGCTCTGTAGAAGGCTCCGAGCTTTACACACACACACACACACACACACACACTCACAATCATACAATCAAAGATGACTGAAACACAGTCACACACATACACACAGATCCTGCATGACTACTATACACAGCCAGACTCACACACACACACACACACACACACACACACACACACACACACACACACACCTTCATGCCTGAAACACTTGCTGCTCTACAGCCATATTACTGCATTTCAATGACAATTAAGTTGAACCTAATCTAATTAGGAACTACAGTTCGTCAGTTACACAATGCCTTCATAAAACATGAAGTTAAATGGTTAGTACACATCTCTACATGCACTCAACACACACACACAAGTACACACACACACACACACACACATACAAATACAAATACACACACACGCGCACACGCACGCACACACACACACACACACACACACACACACACACACACACACACACAGAGAGGCAGGTGCATTTTTCACAGTTAGCCGTTAGACAGACATGTCACCCGGGGTGCCCCCCCCCCCCCTTCCCATGATGCTGTGTGTTTAGCATGATAAAGACCCCAGAGCAGTGCCCCCTGCTGGTGGCTGACTGATGCATGATGGGACAGCCCCAGCAGGGCTGGAGGACCCCGCTGGAGGAGAAACAATGAACCGCATTCCATCATTCATAAACACACACACACACACACACACACACACACACACACACACCGAGCAGATTGAAAACAAACACACACACATACTTGTTTGCACACGTGCACAATTGAACATACACCCCCACACACATACACACACACACACCCACCCTGCATGTTCTACAAACAAACACATCCATACACGTGCATGATTGAACACACACACACCCTGAAAGTTTCAAAAACAAATATGCATGTGGTGCACGTGGATGACCTATTGTTTAAAAGATTCAGAAACTCAACCAACTGGACCATAGAAGATCAGATCACACCAACTGACTAAACAGATGTTTAAACCACACAAAAACAACCAACCTACCTAGTTAAAGCAAGTCTAACATAACTAACCTACCTAGTTAAAGCTAGGTATGTAGGTTAGTTAAATAACTAACCTAACATACCTAGTTAACCCTAGTTAAAGCAATTCTAAGTCTAAGATCACACCAACTGACTAAACAGATGTTTAAACCACACAAAAGCAACTAACCTACCTAGTTAAAGCTAGCTAGGTAGGTAGGTTAGTTAAATAACATAACTAACCTACCTAGTCTAACATAACTAACCTACCGAGTGAAACCCAGTCAATGATTGACTCAAGGTGATTAACCTTCGACCTTTGGTGAGGCTATGAGGCTGTGTGGTGTGTGTGTCCCTGTCTGTCTGTCCTGTCTGTGTTCGGGGGGTCTCATCCCCCCCGCCCCCTAATAAAGCCTGGCTGTTGGTCATGTGAGTCAGACTAGTGTTCCAGGGTGAATGACTACATGGCTCAAGTTACACACACACACACACACACACACACACACACACACACACACACACACACACACACACACACACACAGACCAGCATATGGGGCCCATGCAAGCAGAGGTCAAATGTCACGCAGGAAATGGAGCACACAGGAAGTCCTGGTTGTGTAACGCTGCAGTTGCCTCCCCCTTTTATCCATAGCTACTTCCTGTCTCATTTCCACCCGCTTCTGGCCTCAGCCAATCAACAGTGACGCTCAGAGGATGATTGGGGGGGGGGGTGAAATATGGAGAGAGAGAGAGAGAGAGAGAGAGAGAGAGAGAGAGAGAGAGAGAGAGAGAGAGAGAGAGAGAGAGAGAGAGAGAGAGAGAGAGAGAGAGAGAGAGAGAGGGAGAGAGGGAAAGAGAGAGAGGGAAAAAAAAACAATAGGCTTCCAAGACAGAGGAGCGCATTCTCTGCAGAGCGGCGCCCCTCCCCCACGCACACACACACACACATGCACACACCCCCATCGCACTTCCTCTCAAAGCATGCATAGGGGGTGGAGGGGGCGGGGTTGGTGGGGGGGTGCGGGGGAGGACTTCAAAAAGGTGCCTCTTTTTCAAGAGCGGCAGGCCTCTGCAACAGATCCTACTGATTAAAGGCTCCTATAGCGTGCTAGTCTGGGCCCCGGTCTGGGCGCTCGCTAGGCTAACGAGATTTAAAACTGCCACAGAACCGGCGCTACGCTAACCGCTACAAAGCTAAACCGTTCGGCAAGCAACCAACCACATTCTAGCTGCCTATAGAAGTCTGTGAGAGAGGAGAAGAGAGGATACGAGACAACGTTAGTAGACAAAGTAGACTAGCAGATCTTTATCTTAGCGTACGTACGCACACCGTGTCAGAATCTGAATCGAGTTCTTTGTTACATCCCTTTATAGCCAGTAGAAGATAGTCAAATTCGTAGGCTTCGGTTTGGTTCCTTGACATTGCAGCAGCGAGAGAAAAATAATGGCGATAGTTATGAAAGAAAACAACAATAAGGCCAGTGACAATAGAGTAATATAATAATAATAGAAACAATAATAGACAATAGATAAATATAATAATAATACACAGATATATACAGTGGGTGTTTACAGATTCTGCTGTGTACTTTGTAATATGAATGTGAATATGAATGTAGGTGTACACATAAGGATGAAGTGGGAGACAGATATGATATAAAGGTATTCACAGGTGGATTATGGGTGTGTGTGTGTGTGTGTGTGTGTGTGTGTGTGTGTGTGTGTGTGTTACCCTCGTTCATGTGCAAGACAAGGTGCCTTATAGACTGAATACTTCTGAGTTCACAGACCTTTTGTGACAGTTATTCAACCGTCCCAAAAATTCACTACTATGCATTTGCTACTTTTCTTCCTTTTCACTTCTTTGAAGCCTTTGAAAGGATTTGAAAATAATGTGTCTTTCTGCCACAGCGGTGTAGTACAGTAGCAGTAGTACTCGCAGCAGAGCACAGGAGGTGTCACGTGACTGGACTGGTCACGTGACGTGAATGGGCTGTGACATCGTCATCTGCCGGGCAGCGCTGATCCTGCGGTTTAAAGGATCAGACCCGGGGTATCACCGTCTCATTAGCATATCGCTGCTTCATCTCTGCCCGACATCACCGTGTTGACTCATGGAAGCACACGCACACGGGAAGCACACACTCACACACACACACACCACACCTCACACACCACGCCGCACACACACACACGCACATGCGCACACACACACGCACACACACACACACACACATAGCTCGCAGCACACACACACACACGCACAAACCCAACACAAACCCAACACACACACACACACACACACACAGACACACACATGCACGCACGCACACACACACACACACACACACACAGCTCGCCCAACACACTCACACACACACACACACACACACAGCTCGCCCAACACACTCACACACACACACACACACACACACACAGCTCGCCCAACACACTCACACGCACAAACCCAACACACACACACACACCTCGCCATCCAACTCTCCACTGTTCAATGGCTCCACATAGACCCTTTAAAACCACGCCAGACCTGTCCCAGACCCCGTAGCACCGGGAGCTTGGAGAGAGAGAGAGCGACAGCGCTAATTGCTAATTACGCCGGCTACCTTAATTGAAAAGCTAAGCTAATTGCAGCCATTTTAGTAATTGACTTCAGACGTGGTGTTATGGTTTGGGCTGTCGGAACACACTCACTCAGTCCTCTCCCCTCTGCTCTTCCGACACGCCCACATTCATGACAAAACAATTTGATTGGTTGTGTGTCCAATATGGCATTTGACACTGAAGGAAATACATCGAATAATTCCACTAGTCATGTGTCTCTCCTCTGATGTCACCGTCTCATTAGCATACCACTGCTTCACCTCTGGACTACATCCCCATGTTGACACACACACACACACAGACACACGCACAGACATACACACACGCAAACACACACCCACACAGACACACGCAAACACACACCCACACAGACACACACGCAAACACACACCCACGCAAACACACACCCACACTCACACACCCACGCAAACACATGAACACCATCTCATATGTTGAAGTTAGATAGAGACCCCCGCCTGTGTTGACGTGCTGTTTTAGCGGGAAGAACCCTGAGAACACTACATGGTAATGGTGTGTGTGTGTGTGTGTGTGTGTGTGTGTCAAGTGCAGCCTAGCTGTGGTGCGTGGTTGCAGTTTTAAGCTGATTAGGTATTGAGGGAGAGAGGTTGAGAGAGGGAGAGAGGGGGAGAGAGGGGGAGAGAGGGAGAGAGAGGGGGAGAGAGGGAGAGAGAGAGGGAGAGAGGGGGAGAGAGGGAGAGAGAGAGAGAGAGATTATGTGCAGGCTACTGAAGTCCATGAAAACCACTCCCACACACCTAGTTAAGCGATTGGATCACTGGTTAAGTTGGGAGAAGGAGAATGAGACAAAAACAACCCCACACACACACGCACACACATACACACACATACACACACACACACACACACACACACACACACACAGGACCCCTGAGCCAGTGAACTAACTGGGAAACAGACTCACCATGATTTCTAATTCATGATAAATTCCTGAATAAGCTTATGTCATTGACTAAGTACTCCCAGTAAACCATAAACCCAACACACGCACACGCTCGCACACACACACACACACACACACATACACACACACACACACACAGCTAAGTCAGTGTTTAGTACCCATTCAGAGAATACCACCCAGGAAGGCTGTAGTGCACAGCATGGCGCCTTGGTTACCTCACACGGCAACAGCAGGAGAGAGGAGAGGAGAGGAGAGGAAAGGAGAGGAGGGGAGAGGGGAGAGGAGAGGAGAGGAGGAGAGAGGAGAGGAGAGGAGAGGAGAGGAGAGGAGAGGGGAGGGGAGGGGAGGAGAGGAGAGGAGAGAGGAGAGGAGAGGAGAGGAGAGGAGGGGAGAGGAGAGGAGAGAGGAGAGGAGAGGAGAGGAGAGGAGGGGAGAGGAGAGGAGGGGAGGGGAGAGGAGAGGAGAGGAGAGGAGAGGGGAGGAGAGGAGAGAGGAGAGGAGAGGAGAGGAGAGGGGAGAGGAGAGGACGGGAGAGGAGGGGAGGAGAGGGGAGGGGAGGGGAGAGGAGTAGTTTGGACAAAGTGTGTTATATGAATACAGTTTGAATCGATTTCATTTTCCAAATTCAGGTTCTGCTGCTGTAGAAGTGAGCATCTCTCTCTCGCTCTCCCCCCCTCTCTCCCCTCTCCCTCTCTCTTCCTTCCTCTTTCCCCTCCTATCTCTCTCCTCCCCCCCCCCTGTCTCTCTCTCACCCAAACCAGTTCTATTTTGGTAACTAAGGGTCATAGACACAGGTGGATTACCGAGCATGGAGATGAACAGATGTGGCTGTGACATCACAGAGACACATTCTGAGCTGTGACATCACAGAGACACATTCTGAGCTGTGACATCACAGAGACACACTCAGTCCAATGGACCTATCTCTAAGCCACGCCCCAAAATAGAAATTGTCCAATCATCACTCAAGCAGCAAAAGTCACTACAGGCAGAAAACTCGGACAAACAACTCGCTAATATCTGATGGTGAAAAGCTTCTAGACAAAATATTCTTGTCATCTTTAAAAAACATGTCTATTACTTGCTGTGGTAAATCAGAAATCAGAAATGTGCCAACTCCCGCCATTGTAAGTCGTTGAATGTCATTCAGTCACGGTCGGTCAGTCAGTCACTGTCAGTGAAGCGTTGTTTGTTTGTCCGAGTTTTCAAAGGGGGCGTGGCTTAGCGATAGGTCCATTCACCACCCCTTTAACCTTTTTTCTTTTTTTTCTACATCCATATACGATCAAAGCATCTGATAAAAGTATGCAGAGGTCATGATAGGTATTGATGATGATGATGATGATGATGATGATGATGAGGTGTAGACTGTTCTCTGTGCGTGGGAGCATACAAGTGTAGTGCACACTCCAGTGTAGTGCACACTCCAGGAGACGGAGATAATTGCAACGTGCACACCTAACGCGTTCAACACACACACACAGACACACACACACACACACACACACACCACTCGACTGACATACACACTTCAGTGTAAGAAGTGTAGATAATGGGGGCAAGTGTCAATCAGATTAATTTAGTCTTCACTCGGTTCATTACACACACACACACGACTGACATACATGTATACACACACACACACACACACATACGACTATACACTCGTCAGGGAGAGAGGGTCTCGAGAAAGAAAACAGGTGGAAAACAGGTCAACATGTGAGTCTTCCGCAGCTTAAGAGCGGTGTATGTGTGCGTGTGTGTGTGTGTGTGTGTGTGTGTGTGTGTGACTCACTGCCCACCTCCGTTATCTAGCAGGTAAACGGCGTGTAGAGAGCACAAACAACAACAACAACAACAACAGCAAGGAAGCTGACAGACTGTTGACGGATGATAGCCTGAAGGTGCACGATATGATTGGTTGTCTAGATTAAATAACAATAAAACAAAAAATCTGGATCGCACTTTGGAATCCATCGCCACGGATTGGCAGTACATGCTGGAGATGTTCCTACCTAACATCTATCTGTCTGTCTGTCTGTCTGTCTGTCTGTCTGTCTGTCTGTCTGTCTGTCTGTCTATCTATATATGTATCTAACAGGAGAAGTTGCTACAGTACAGAGATGATGTTCGTAGGTGAGACATGAACAGGAGTGAGCTGAGCGTGAGAGACAGAGAAAGAGAGAGAGAGAGAGAGAAAGGGAGCGAGAGAAAAGGAGTGAGAGAGTGTGTGTGAGAGAACGAGAACGAGAGGGAGAGAGAGAGAGAGCGAGAGAGAGGGAGAGATCTGCAATGTTGTGTGTACATCTAAAAGAAAGAAGAAAGGTGGGGGGGGGTTAATATTTTATACACGATTATCTAGTGAGCATAAAATCACAGATGAATATTTCATGGTTAACGTGAAGGTGGCAACCAAAATATCATATGTGCTGTCTCTATACTCTATACTCTATACTCTATACTCTATACTCCCCACAGCTGCCTGCTGTACCGGAGAGGGAGAACACTCCTCCTTGAAAGACACACCAAGCCTACCATGAATGTAATACAGTACACCACGCTTTAAATAGCCAGAGTGTGTGAAGGAGAGGGGGGAAAAGAGAGTGGGAGGGGAGAGCAGGGGGTTGGGGGGGGGAAGAGAGTGGGAGGGGGAGAAGAGTGGGGAGAGAGAGCGGGAGGAGGGGAGAGGGAAGGGTGATTGAGAGGGGAGGAGGAGGGAAGAGAGAGAGTGTGAGAGAGAGAGACAGAGAGAGACAGAGACAGAGAGAGACAGAGAGAGAGAGAGAGAGAGAGAGAGAGAGAGAGAGAGAGAGAGAGAGAGAGACAGGAGAATGGGGAGAAGAGAGGTGGGGAAGGCAGGAAGGCTTGTTGAGGTTTCATTTGGTATGGGTGGTCACGCACGCTGAGGAGAAGCCACGGCTGCCTGCGTGGGTGCGTGGGTGCGTGTGTGCGTGCGTTCGTACAGTAGAGACATAGACGCCCCCGCCACGCTCCAGCCCTCCCCTCCGGTCCTTCCCAGACACCCGAAGACCCTCACTCTCAGTTATGGGACCAAATATTGATTCATCCTTTTTTTTTTCTTCTTCTTCTTTTTTTTTTTATCCCTCTTTAATTAGCTTGTTTATGCCATGGATCCATTATCCACACAGGAACATCACTGTTGAGATCCAAACCAGCGCCAGCGTCAGGAGAGGCCCGTCCCAGGACCAGAGAGGCTGGTGGAGGTAGACATCGGAGGACGGGTAGAGACCGTTTCCCTTCTATGCATTTACAATGAGCTCGTCCTGATTTCGACCTCCACCAGCCTCCACCAGCCTCCACCAGCCTCTACCAGCCTCCACCAGCCTCCACTAGCCCCCACCAGCCCCCACCAGCCTCTACCAGCCTCCACCAACCCCCACCAGCCTCCACCAGCCTCCACCAACCCCCACCAGCCTCCACTAGCCTCCACCAGCCTCCACCAGCCTCGCGTCGCAGACAGAAAGACAACTGATCAAACTCTCATTTCAGTTTGAAAAATGATCGCCACAGGACTTCAATTCAGCTTTCGCACCACCGCTTGTCTGCACATAGTATAATTAGTATATTGGTCTCTAATTAGTAGATAGTATAATTAGTATATTGGTCTATAATTAGTAAATGATACATCTACATATTATGTTACATACCTCAAGACCTATCGCCCTTGTTCTGTACATATCATACTGTACATATATCATAACTGTACATGTCATATTAATATTCATCACATGTATATTGACTTTTATGTTCATTTAATTATACTGAGTGTAATTCCTTATCCTGTAATACCATACCGCTGTCTACGTATCATGTCATTTACACTATGCCACTGTGTGCACTGTCTGGTTAGGGGCCAGACTACATGTTGTTTGTCTCAGTACTTGTACAAGCAAAAACAATAAAGTTGAGTCTAATCTAATCACATCACTATGGTAGATGATGATTGCCGACAGGTGATTGGTCGATAGACTCAGTTCAGCCTCGAACAACCCCATTGGCCGAGTCACCCAGCTCAAGGACGACTCTCACCCAATCAAACATGTATTGTCATGTCACAATCCATTTACTCTGAGGGAGATAATGGATTGTGTGTGTGTGTGTGTCTGTGTGTGTGTGTGTGTGTGTGTGTGTGTGTGTGTGTGTCTGTGTGTGTGTGTGTGTCTGTGTGTGTGTGTGTGATGAGGAGACGATCCTGACAGTAGGGGCCCCTGGGAGCCACCTCTCTCTCATGCATCATAGTGCTCTTCCATCAGACACACACACACTCTCAGACACACACACACTCACACACTTTCAGACACACACACGCACACACGCACACTCTCAGACACACACACACTCTCTCTCTCACACACACGTACACACACACACACACTCTCTCTCTCACACACACGCATACACACACACACACACACACTCACACTCTCTCTCACACACACACATACACACACTTTCTCTCTCTCACACACCCACACACACACACACTCTCTAACACACACACTCTCTCTCTCTCACACACACACACACATACACACACACTCTCTCTCACACACACACACACACACACACTCTCTCTCTCACACACACACACTGGGAACAAACGCGCTGTGCTCAGCTGAGGAATGTGGGTCTTCTGCCACAGCGACCAGCAGTGAGAACACAGGTTCAACCTCTCCTGCTATATCAGGTTAGGAACACCCCCCTCCCTCCCTCCCCTGTTCTTCTCCCCTCTCTCCCTCTTTTCTTCCCTCTTTCTCTCCCCCTCTTCCTTATCTGTCTCTCTCTCTCCCTCTTGAAGTTTGTCCTTCTCGCTCCCTCCCCCCTTCCTCCACTCCACTCCACTCTCTCTCTCCCTCCCCCTTCTTCCCTCTCTCTCCTTCCCCCCCCTCCCCCCTTTCTCTCTCTCTCTCTCCCTCTGTACCTCACTCACTACACCCCCCCACCCTCTCCCTCCCCCTCCCCCTCCCTCTCCCTCTCCCGTACGCCAAATTCCACAGTTCCTAAGCCAAAAAAAAGAGAAAAAAAGAAGAATTGCAGTAGGCTTTCCCCCCTCTTGTTGCTCATTGTGGAGCAATGGTGGACAGACCCTCCTCCCCTCCCCCTTTCCTCCACGACCCTTGACCCCCCAGCCACGGTCTGGAATGCTCCTGTTAGGGGTTTGGGAAGGGCCAGAGGGCAGGCCGGGGCAGGGGGTGGGGCTTGGGGGGGCGATGGTAAACAATTGGTCGGTTCAAAGCTTCAGCTGAGGTGCAGCTAGCCGCCGTGGAGGGGGGGGGGGGCTCCCTGAGAGAGGGGGAGGGGCTCCCCGTCCCCCTGACTTAATAGGCTCTCATCTCTGGGTCTGGTGAACACCATCTCTCTCTCTCATGCACACACACACACACACACACACACACACACACACACACAGAAAGGCACACACATGCACACGCTCGTTCATGCACAAACGCAGGCAGACACACACCACACACATACATACACACACACACACATACACTCACACACACACACATCAACTGCTCACTTACAGAGTGCTTCCTACCCCTCTCCCGTTACATGACATCACCAGTTTCCTCTTATTACACACTGACATCACATGTGATACCGTTATTCTACTTGTATTTACTGGTAGAGGTTCGCAATACCTTCAAATGAAGTTGTGTGCAAAAAAAAAAGAAAACCCTCACAACACTTAATTTAAAAAAAAAATGTCAATCAGCAATTTTATATCAAACGCAATCAATTGTTTAAAACGGATTTGTTTGTAAAGCCAACCAACCAAACACGTCTGATAGAGAATCGGAAATTGAGAGAAGTGGGATTTGGGGAAACCGGGGGGGGGGGCCGACGGTTGTGCAACATCTCATGGTGCACGCGCACAATTCTCTCTCCCGTCACCGTACCCCGGTGCCATGGCTGCTGCACGGCGAGCTGCCGAGAGAGAACGCCGCTACTGCGGATGCGTGGTGCCTATCCGAGTCTCCAACCCCGGCCTACAGAGAGAGAGCTCTGCCGGGGAGGGGAGAGCTGAGCTGAGCTGGGGGGGGGGGGGTCGCTGCCTGCCTGCCGTGGGGGGGTGGGGTGCGTGGAGGAGAGCAACCTGAACCTATAGCGAGAACAACAACAACTCTGGAATTCATTTAGAAGTGGAGAGACGGGGGGAGAGAAAGAGAGGAGGGGAGGGGGTGGGGTGAGGGGTGGAGGACATGCATGCAGTCTGGGTCAAAGTTGACACTTTAGCTCCACCATGACCCACCACCGTGCGCAGGCAGCGAGAAGATGGCAGCCGTTCGAAGCTCGGTCTCCATTTTGTGTGGCGCAACAGCGGAGTGGGAGTCGCAGCGCAATCTCCACCCACAGCTCTCCATAAGATATCGACGATTGTAGAACTTTAAACACATTATTGTTTAACGGCAGTACGTCAAATACCACGGTTTACTGGTCTAAAAGGCAGGGCTATGAGAGAAATGGCATTGTGCGCACACAACCTTATCTCGCCCACAGTGCCTTTCATGTAAGTGCGTGTATTGCGACAGCGAAAGAAAGCCATGGTCTCCACAACTAAGATATTCAAGCCAATAAGGCATATCTGCATTCTCAGACAGTGCTGCTGACAGGGCTAACTGGGCATTAAGACACATAGCCTAATCTCTACGTAGGTCTTTTTACTGCGTTCATCAAACACGGATCATCCGTTACTCTCAGTTATAGGCCCAATGCTCCTGGTCCGGTTCTGTGTCTAAAATTACTGGGTTCAGAATAAAATAAAAAATATATATAATGGAGCTAAGCCAGGCCCAACTGTTAGGAGCAGAACCAGAATGGTTGTCGGGTTGGTACTAACAGCCTGAGCCCGGGTTGATGCCCTTATTGCCTGGCTGAGCTCTTCGCTGCCACTCCCCCTCACATGCGCCATTTTCTGCGCGCGCACACACACACAGACTCACACACACACACAGAGCACATTATGGACGGCCTCTGGGTTCGGGGGGGAATAGGCTCTCAACTTTACAATAGAAGGACAATGTTGAGCAGGTTTACGGAGTGTTCTAATCTCTACCTATTTGATGTAGTCTTGTTTCAACTTCGATTCAAATGATTCGTTTTATGTAGGCTAATGCAGTTGAATGAGGATATAATCACTGTTAGGCTAAGCAAATGCTTAATTAGGCTATAATGTGTTTTGAACAGTTAGGTGATAAGACTTTAATATTGTTTTTTCAAACGTAACAAAAAGGGGAGGAGGGTGTTAGAGAACTTGAGGGAGGGGAAATGTCCTTGGCTATTCCGTTCGTAAATGGAATAAACCGAAATGTCGCCGCTCATAAATGTAGTCTGTCCATGTTACTGGTTAACCCTGCTGGACGAACCACACCCAGAATGCTCACCTGGAGTCTTTTCTCCCGAAGCCTTTACAAAGGCCTAGATGTTGTCCGATTAGTTAATTTCACCAATGCGTTCAGTAGAAAAAACACAAACCTCAAATAAAGATTGCACATAAATACAGGCAGGCCTAGTTGATTTACGTAACCTAAAAAAATAAAATAACGTATATTCTGGACATGATATGGCTGATACATAAAACTAGTAAAAAAAAAGATATATTATAAACCTGAAATTTATGTATGTATCGCATTTCTGAATTTCCTTGATAGGCCGAATTTCGAATGTTCTGTATAGGGTCTGATTGAGAAGCATATAGGCCGTGATAGTGAATTATAGCACCCAGTTGTAACCTATTTCACTGTGCACACAGATAGAACGGGGAAACCGAGCGAGAGAGAGCGAGAGAGAGAGAGAGGCGCATGCCCCCAAACCGCGTCTATGGTCACTATAATGTTTATGAATGAAGTGTTAAGAATAATGACAATAAAACACACGGTCTATCAGTGCAAGGCAGCTGGCGGAGATGGCAGCGGAGGCATATGGAGACCATACCGTCGACTCTCTCTCTCTCTTTCTATATATATACACAGTGTATACTGATAAGTATACGTAGACGTCTGCGAATCCGGATTTTCGAGTTCAGAGCGAATGACACGACCCCTGGATAAGGACCACGTGGGCCAGGCGGTAGGCAGCCATCTTTAACTGACAACGCCCAATTACTACAATGAGACACAGTCACACGCGGCCGGATAGACCCTGGGGGTATTCCATCAACGTCGCTAAAGGGAAAATCCTGGCTTATTTTTGATAACTCTCGCGAGACTTATCAGAATGTGCCTGGATATTTTTTAGGAACTTGTTTGACACTATTAGTTAGATTTCCCTCAACTGTGTGTGTGTGTGTGTGTGTGTGTGTGTGTGTGTGTGTGTGTGTGTGTGTGTGTGTGTGTGTGTGTGTGTGTGTGCGTGTGTGTGTGTGCGTGTGTGTGCATGTGTGTGTGTGTGTGTGTGTGTGTGTGTGTGTGTGTGTGTGTGTGTGTGTGTGTGTGTGTGTGTGTGTGTGAGAGTGAGACAGTCAAATCGATGTATTATTATTATTATTTTATATATTTATTTGTGTAGCATAGGTATCCATATCCGTTGCTATGTGTTATGGGGTCAACACATTTACGAAAGATAAGATTGTATTCGTAATTCACGCTACACAGCTGCCATTTTATCATCTTTGTTTAATGGTTAAACAAAAGGGTTTCGTAATATGACCGCGGACCACTCGTTGACTAAGCACGTCGCACCCCCGCCACACGGTCCATTATGAGACCATTATGAGACACTTCTTCGTTTGTTCAGATTTCGTTAGAAAAGAGTGCAGTTGGTAAAAGCCTGTTATAGATGACGAAGACTGTTATCGTCTCTGTCTCCCTCCCTCCCTCTCTCTCTCTCTCTCTCTCTCTCTCTCTCCTCTCTCTCTCTCGTCTCTCTCTCTCTCCTCTCTCTCTCTCTCTCTCTCTCTCTCTCTCTCTCTCCCCCTCCCTCTCTCTCTCTCTCTCCCTCCCTCCCTCCCCTCTCTCCCTCCCTCTCTCTCTCTCTCTCTCTCTCTCTCTCCCTCCCTCCCTCCCTCCCTCCTTCTCTCCCTCCCTCCCTCCTTCCCTCCCTCCCTCCCTCCCTCTCTCCCTCC
>NC_137675.1:83959041-83966541 GCF_963989245.1 Nansenia antarctica
CACGACTTAACAAGCGGATATTGTTTCCCGAAACGTCAGGCCTGTTTACAGCCTACAGTCGTATCTACCTAACGACACGACATACAGTATGACGATGGAAACTGAATTGTAACAGTTTTGTCACTGGTGGAGATGTATATTGCTTGCAACAATGACTAAACGACACAGGGGAAAAAACAAAACACTGTTGCCTGTGCCATCTATTGACACTGTGTTGTGCTCGCCATTTTTTCCTCACTCAAGTGACGTCGTATGACTTCTCTCAGTGGGGGCGACCACGTGTTGTGTGTCAGCTAAGGTAGGGCCTCTCTCCTGCAACACTGACACGTATTCCACGAGAGATGATCTTCCCAGATCTGAAATTAGCCTATGTCATTATGCTCCGTAAACTTGGTGGGATAACTTGACCCTTGCTTTGCTTCTATAAATGACCCACATTCTACGCATATAGGCCTATATAACTGGTTATTGGGTTAAGAACAGTAAGTAACATGAGTGTAGACCTAAATGGCGAAATTAACTATTCCAAATCTATCTCGTGCACAGAGATTGCATTTGGCCCTTACCTCTAATTTGACTGGCGCAAACACACTTGAATTACGCTATAAGAATAAAGCCAATTGGTGTATTTCGTTCATAGGCCTACACCTATATTTCCACCACTGAACCATAACAACACATCAACCTCCCAATTGCTACAGAAACCACAGAATTAATCAAATAAACATGTTTGAAACTTGAAACCCCACTCACAAATAATATTACACGAATTCAAAAATAATAATAAACACACTTTTGACTAAAACTGAAATGTAGACTATTCGAGCACAATCTCGATGTAAATATTTCCAAATAGTCTATGTGTGCAATGCAATAAAGGTTGTGGTTAAATAGTGTTTAAACTAAGACAATTTCGCAATGTTTGAAACGAGGTCAACTGTTGAGGCAGTTCGCGCAGTGTCACCATTTTGTTTAAGGATTTAATTAGCCAGGCCCACTCAAATTATTTAATTTCATGAACATTCCATTCAATGTAAATTAGGAGTCACTCGTTACGTTACTATACACAATATGGTGTGGTGTTTTCAAGAAGCCACACAATAGCCCTAATCAAAAATACAAATACACCCAAGCAGCGGAACAATCATGCAAGCCTAAAACCATTCATCTTCAGCAGTCCGACTTGATTAATCCACAGATTTAGTCTTCCCAAACTATAGAGACCCAACTAAATTATTCACCTTTTAAAGCACTATCAAATACCAAAACAACTTTTATGTTGAATGCAAGGCTGCAATAGGCTATTGTAATCGTATTCAACAAAAAAATAAATACATTTACATTTAAAGAATACGTGTATAGCATGCATAACCGTAATACAACACAGCTACTGAACTTTCAGTAAACGTTAATGAAATTAATTACAATCACACGTATTACAACAGCAAATCGATTGTGGGCGCGTGCACTGTGCTCGGAAAATAATAGAATTTAAACTCACACAGTCCAAATAACAAACTGCACTAAACTGTACTAAACCCCTGATCAATATCAATACGAAACATATCTAAAAAGTCAGCTATGTCCATATAGACATTTTTTTTGAATGGATAAATAAATAAATAAATCTGCAGACAGGAAGGCCTACACGCTGGTCTGTGACAGAGCCTCAGCGAGCTTAATGAACATGTGCTATTAAACTGATGACGTTGCATCCAAGCTCCTCTTAAATGTGTAAAATAACTCCCCCCCAAGAATGACTGGACGTCCATATTTCAGTTTTAGGACTAGTCGAAAGTGCAAACGTAGAGTAACACCACCGTTCACTGATATACTTCATGAGTATAGGCGACACAGTTCACAACACAGCCATTTAATATAACAAGTCAATCGAAATTAAACACGGCATTCAAATCTTGGGTTAGCATGGCATTTTGTACTAGCTACATCGACACACCAGGGCAGATAGCGCGATGTATATAGCATAAGAATACACGTAGTAAATGTAATTTGCAACATGCCCCATTTCCATTCAACGAAAGCCATAGCCACATAACGAGATGCAACAATTGAGGCTTTATTGGGGGGAGGGGGTGCTAAATACCTTTGCTTCTTTGGGACAGAGTGTTCGACCTCAATTCGCTTCCCGTGGAGTTCCACTTTACCTGGAAAATAAATGTATATGTTGTAAAAAAAATAAAATAAGTTTTAAAATAAATAAAAAGAAAATGAAGCTATGCCATTCATTCCACATCAGCCTATAGGTGGACATGAACAGAAGCTACAATCTCTTGTATACATTCTGGAAATAAAAGTCTAAAATATCTTTACAGTCTTTTATTTAATAACTATAATAGTCTAGCGTTATATGCATGTGTGAGTTGTTTCTAAATTTATGTAATTTCTAGTAAATGTTGAATGTAATGAAGTAGGCCCAGAACAACCTGGACGCTGTCATTGAAACACAGGAGGTAAGAAGTTCTCTCGCCTACACTGGGAAAGTCATTCAACATTATGTGCCAGCTCATGGACTCACTGTAATTCCTTCAAACAATGTTGATCTTTTACAGTTAAAACGCCTGTGTCATGTAATGTACAATAAAAATAGAGCTCGTTTAATAAATGTTCGATTTGGATATTAGTGTGAGTCGATAGTGGGGTTTTAATATGGGATACTGCCAGGCATTTATTAACAGCTCAGAATACACATTTGCGTGTGCTCGAGTTATTGGTGATCTATTTCAGAACGCACGGGCAGCATGGCGACCTTCGCGCTATATGGAACACGCATCACATGTTCCATACGTAGTCAATCATGGAAAATACATTTTAGGGGGTCTCAAGCCCACAGTGGTGTGGCGAGATAAGAAAGAAATAGGAGGGCTATTTACAAATGATAACACAACGAAAGCGAAGTGATCGAAGCCTTGTACAATTGTATGAAACGTTGTTTGTTTGTTTGTTTTTTCTCAATAATGTGAACTCATTCAACGAATTGATATCTTGGCTATAGTGGCCTGCTAGCCAAAAGGGGGAGGGGTGCCATTCGATTCTATAGCACCGACCTAGTACACAGAACCTAGTCATGCAAGGCTTCGTCTAGTACAATAGAGCACTAGATAGAGGAGAGTGTGGTCATCAGGCCGAAATATTAGGCATCTGCGATCACATCCTGGATGCATCTGCTACGAAAATACTCCACGATCGTAGAGAGATGTGCATAGAGACCTTTGATGGAGCCCTGCACACATTTGGAACACAGGCAGCAGCCAGGCTGTTGTGCCCGCGACCCCCCCCCCCCCCCCCCCCCTGGTAAAAGTTGTTGTTTCGCGTAGCACTTAGCAAAGCTTCTCTCCGGTTAATTCTAATGAAGCCAACTGGATTAAATATCCCATTCCTTTCTGACATCCCTCCGAAAGTGGACACATTGGAATTGGGACACGCTTGGGAGTGGGCATGTCCCCCTGTACGTGGAAGCCTAGGTGGCTTCCCCTCTCTCAACGAGAAGACATAAAGGTAGGTAGGGCGCTACTGGGGTCGAGGAGGGGGTCGTTTACGTTCAATTACTTACCAGAAAATGTTTCAATGGCTTTCATTGCCCACTGGTCATCTGGACAGTCAACAAACGCATAGCCAGTTTTGATGAGAAACTGCCCGGAGTAGGGGATCTTGTACTCATCAAAGGTCTTAATCAAGTCCTCTGCAGTCACGTTTTCATTCAGATTTCCAATGTATAGCTTGTTCATGTTGAAAAATAGAGGTCCTCCAATTGAAACGAAAAAATCAAAGCTACAAAAACTTTTTCTTTGTAAAAACGCAACAAGATATAGGAAGAGTGCTCTTTTCCCAGGACGATCACAGGTTGAAAAAAGCACTTGCAGATGTCCAACGGTGAGCAAAATGAAAAAACGAAAGAAATGAATTTATTGAAGCCAAACTCCCAAAAAAAATTAAAAGGGGAGAGAAGGGGGGGGGGGAAGTTAAAAGTGATGGTAATGTTGTAGTCTGATTAAGTCCAGTATCGAAGTGGGAGAAAAACCCTTTTGACTGCCGCAACCCAAGCGAAAGGTTCGCACAGAAAAAAAAATGCAGAGATGTATCAGTTTGAATTAATTTGATGGTGGATATGGTGGAATAGTGGTAGGAAGTATGGCGGGATCGGAGAAATGTTTTCCTCTCTCTGCCCCTCAACCTCGAGTTGTACCCTACACTGTCACAGTTCCTTCTGCCTGGCGATGGCACCGCCTCTAAACCGACTCGAATTCACTATTTTTTTTTTTTTGTTTGCAAAGAGGAAACCACGTGGTACTCGGGGAGTAGTGGTTGGAGAAAAGGGCCAGCCCTCCTGGCCGGGGTATGGCTCACCAGAGGAGTGCGCGAGGCGAGGCGAGCCCTTCGTGTTATGCGCGCCGCTCCGCTGTACAGTATGCGCCGTGAGCGTGGAGAGGGCTTTATGCAATAAGACGGAGCTCACACATGCGCTTCACTGTGCTTCGTGTGTGCCGTCCGTGGATCAGTCACAGGGAGGGGAGACTTCCTTCCAAGAAGACACGAGATTTCTGGGGGGGGGGGGTTACTATTAAAAAATAAACAAAACAAACAAACAAAAATGTATAGATGTTATAGTGGCGCTCTGCGCGGGGACAGTATTTGGGGAGTGTTGTGTTGGAACGTGGTGGTGTCCGCGTGCGCGCTTGTGGTCTACTTCTAGATCTGCGCTCATAGGAGTGCATTTATTCCTGAAATCCACCGTTCAACCCCACCCCCCACCCCCACCCCCCCACACACTTTCATGAATATGCATTGCGCTGGTAAAGAATTTGGTCGTCATGAGGGTGATGTTATATAAATGATATTATGAACTTCCGAGTCAGTTTCGAATGCTAGAACAAAAGGTTTCAGGGGCCTCTTGACGAGGGCACGAGCACTCCGCTCGGATACATTGTATCGACTTTGCTGCGCGCGTGGAGAGAGGGGGGGGACGAGGAAATCGTTGTTACTTTGTATCAAATGTGGCGGTTTGATACATTGTTGCTCCTCGCTTGCAACTGGAGAGCTTCGCCCAGGTCCACGCGATTAGGCGATAGAGCTTTTTTGCTAGTTTCAAACCACAAGGGTTAAAGTAGGCTCTTCTATAGCTCAATGACAATAGTGACATTCATGTGAAATATGCTCCAAATCTCTCTTGTGGGTGTAGTAGTAGTAGGGGGAAACTCGCCCAGCGGGGGCCTATCAAATACATCAATACACGTGTCTTTATTCCGCGTTGTCACCGTACCATACGGTCTGTGGTGTTTAGGGTTCAGAAAAGTGTGGCCAACTCGCTGCAGCCACATGGCGCCCTCTCCTCACCACCCCGCCCGACGGCCAATCCTGAGATTGAAATTTTTCAAAATGGTGGATGGAGAAACGCAGGGCCTAAAAGCATGCAGAGTGCTGCCTGGCTGCCTCTCCCACCGAGGGGGAAATGGTCTAGCCTCACTCTCCGCTCAGTGGGCATACCATGCGACTCACTCACACAGAGAGGGGGAGAGAGAGGGAGAGGGAGAGAGAGAGAGAGAGAGAGAGAGAGAGAGAGAGAGAGAGAGAGAGAGAGGGGGGGGGGGGGGAGGAGAGAGAGAGAGAGCCGTGTGCAGGATTCTCCCCCTCGCTATACAGAACATGTACTTCATACGAATCGAACAATAGAGTGGTCAGAGTGTGAAAGTTGGCCTATGACTGTGTTGTGTGTTTACGGTTTTGGGTGCCCTACTCTACCACACACACACACACACACACACACACACACACACACACACACACACACACACACACACACACACACACACACGCACACACATTAGTCAACGTGGCACTCGCACGCTCTCGCTTGGTTGGGAAAATGGCTCGGCTTGACACAATGGAATCCAAACTAAGATATTCTTGCACTACAGAATTACGTTGCACCACATGATTGGATAAAAGTGTTGTTTCGTGGAGATTTTTTGTTGTTGTTTAAATGATCATTCATTAAAAAAAAAGTTAATTGCATTAAAGATATTGCGACATGCGACGAATCAAGACGTTTCGAAGGCGAGCGGTTGACGAAATCGACAGCTTTCAAAAAACACTCCACGAAGCGTGCACGTTGGTTTGAATGCTTTGAAATGTTTGAAAACAATTGGGTAGGCCAAACTAGAAGTTAGGTTACAGCTATTGAGAAATTACCATAAAGTGTGATGTTGTTAGGCTTATGGATAGTTCCTATTTACAAATAGCTTATATGACACATGTTGGCAACAGTAGACATAGATGTAATACCCTTGTGTTATTAGAACACATTTGGTAACCAGAACGTAGCCTACCTGGGTGTTCAGCATATACACAGAACAATTATTATAAGCTGCAATGAAATGAAACTGCCATTTTGTTTTTGGACTTAATCCCTGTTCAGCCTACAATACTACATACACCATGCTGTTACACGGTAATTACACCCACACAAGTATCCAGTCGACATGGGAGACATATTTATAACTTCAGGAAACTGGTGATGACCCACATTTAATTCATAAAAGGCTTTCCACAAACCCAGATATGTGCTATAACTTGTTAGTAAGAATGGCGAGGGAAGCACAGACACAGACATGGCGTGTGGCCTATCACACACAGTCAACATCTGGGACAGCACAGCACACACACACGCCAGAGCAGGATAAGATGGCCGCTTAGTTTCATAATGGGTAAATAAAGCATGTTCATGCTCTACTCCATTCTGTTCTAATAGTCAATGCGGAACAGTTGTAGAAAATCAAAGAACACACGAGACAATAATATACTTTAATGTTGGGAACATAACACAGGCAAACAAACAGTCCCACATCCATCCATTCTCTTGACAGCAGATTTTTTTTTGTTGCGGTTGTTACGGTGATTATGTTGTGCATTGTATGTATATAGTGTATTGGACTGAGCTGTAGCCCATTTAAGTATTTTGTTTATAACAGATGGATGCCATTAAGCTGACGCTGACCACTTTACATTACAGCGTGTGTGCATATACATTTTTCAGTATATATGGTCCCAGCAGGAATCGAACCCACAACCTTAGTGTTGTTAGCACCACGCTCTACCAGCTGAGCCACAGAGGACCACAGAGGTTAAGAAAAAAGTGTGATAAACATGTATTAATTTACGGATCATTATAAGCCCCACATGGGAAGGCCACGATCGAATGTGCATTGACACTTCAACAAAGAAGTCAATCAAACCAATCATGTAGCTACACTCCACAATCTGGCCCTCATACTGCCATGGTCGCCTAACCCCCCCCACACACCCACACCCCCACCCCAGCTTCCGATTGGCTCATTCATCCCCTGGCCCCTCCCCCTGGGGGGGGGGGGGGGGGGGGGTCACGTAAAATAGGGTTCAATAGAATAGAAATAGAAAACAACTATGAAAATAGATGAAAATGAGGAGGAAGTTGTGTTGATACCTGTCGAGAGGCGTGCCGTGGGA
>NC_137675.1:83971541-83986541 GCF_963989245.1 Nansenia antarctica
TTCTATCACTGAGACTGCCAGAGCTGGATTACTCTTCCTGCTACGACTGGTGGATTGATGATTCACTTGCTTAGTCAAATGTATTGATTGTAAGTCGCTTTGGAATAAGGCATCTGCTAAATGCCAAAAATGTAAATGTAATGTATCTAACACATGTTTGACACCGTTCTTTATTCCATGCCATGCATTCCAATGAGCCTGTCCTCCGATTTCTACCTCAGCGGGCCTCCCCTGCTGTGCAGGTAAAACACACTTCTATTCTTTAGCGTTTCGCTAATGTGGCTTTTGATTTGTGCCCGTTAGAGTTCTTTATGTATTCTCCATGTATGTCTTTATATGCTTATGTCATTGTGATTGTATATATTGTGATTTTATTGCCGTTATTGTCGTTTTAATCCATGTACAGCACTTTGGTCAGTGCAAGTTGTTTTAAATGTTTTTAATAAATAAAGATGACTTGACTAAAGAGTTGTAAGTTATCCCAGCGGTGGTGACCGTGGCAACAGAAGCAGACACAGTAGATTGATTAGCTTCAGATCAGGGTGGGTATTCCATCAACCTCGCTCAAGGAAAACCCAGGCTTATTTTTGATAACTCTTGCGAGACTTATCAGAATAAACCTGGATTTTCCTTTAACGACATTGATGGAATTACCCCCTAGAAGAGCTCAGAGACACTGTAATTGTTAGATACATTTTTTTTTACTTTGAAATCTATCGCACATAACCATTGATTCTTGAAGAACATTATCACTTATGAATGAACTCATGAACTTAGTTCAACTGTCTTAACCTATCAGGATCCAACGCGTGAACTAGTTTCACTCCAGTGTTTGTAAACAACGCAATTGTAAACAAACACAATGCAGTGTTCTATTTACATTTTCGGCGTTTACCAGACGCCTTTATCCAAAGCGACTTAGGGTTTAGGGTTAAATAGGGTTAAAAACAAGATTCATTTGTCTAAGTAAGTGAATCATCTATAGTCATCATACATACGAAAAAAGAAATCTATGCTAGGACCAGGGGCCATTGGCAGGCACAATAGATCAGTTGAGGCACTTAGGAGCTGCGTTACATACGTACCTTTGTCTCCTTTTATGTCACGATGTGCCGTTGTACCCGAGAGAGGAAAAAGATGGTAAACATGATTTCAATGCGTCAATGTAAATAGCCGAGAGAGGTTGTTATGCTGTATTGTTCAATTCAACAGACGCAGTACAAAGACCTGGGGGGGGAGAGATGCACATTCATGTAAACAGTACAGACCAGGAGAGACTGGGGGAGAGGTAGACAGTACAGACCAGGAGAGGCTGGGGGAGGCTGGGGGAGAGGGAGACAGTACAGACCAGGGGAGGCTGGGGGAGAGGGAGACAGTACAGACCAGGAGAGACTGGGGGAGAGGGAGACAGTACAGACCAGGAGAGGCTGGGGGAGGCTGGGGGAGAGGGAGACAGTACAGACCAGGAGAGACTGGGGGAGAGGGAGACAGTACAGACCAGGAGAGGCTGGGGGAGGCTGGGGGAGACAGTACAGACCAGGAGAGGCTGGGGGAGAGGGAGACAGTACAGACCAGGAGAGACTGGGGGAGAGGGAGACAGTACAGACCAGGAGAGGCTGGGGGAGAGGGAGACAGTACAGACCAGGAGAGACTGGGGGAGGCTGGGGGAGACAGTACAGACCAGGAGAGGCTGGGGGAGAGGGAGACAGTACAGACCAGGAGAGACTGGGGGAGAGGGAGACAGTACAGACCAGGAGAGGCTGGGGGAGGCTGGGGGAGAGGGAGACAGTACAGACCAGGAGAGGCTGGGGGAGAGGGAGACAGTACAGACCAGGAGAGGCTGGGGGAGGCTGGGGGAGAGGGAGACAGTACAGACCAGGAGAGGCTGGGGGAGAGGGAGACAGTACAGACCAGGAGAGGCTGGGGGAGGCTGGGGGAGAGGGAGACAGTACAGACCAGGAGAGACTGGGGGAGGCTGGGGGAGAGGGAGACAGTACAGACCAGGAGAGGCTGGGGGAGAGGTAGACAGTACAGACCAGGAGAGGCTGGGGGAGGCTGGGGGAGAGGTAGACAGTACAGACCAGGAGAGACTGGGGGAGGCTGGGGGAGAGGGAGACAGTACAGACCAGGAGAGGCTGGGGGAGAGGGAGACAGTACAGACCAGGAGAGGCTGGGGAGGCTGGGGGAGAGGGAGACAGTACAGACCAGGAGAGGCTGGGGGAGGCTGGGGGAGAGGGAGACAGTACAGACCAGGAGAGACTGGGGGAGAGGGAGACAGTACAGACCAGGAGAGGCTGGGGAGGCTGGGGGAGAGGGAGACAGTACAGACCAGGAGAGGCTGGGGGAGAGGGAGACAGTACAGACCAGGAGAGGCTGGGGGAGAGGGAGACAGTACAGACCAGGAGAGGCTGGGGAGACTGGGGGAGAGGGAGACAGTACAGACCAGGAGAGGCTGGGGGAGAGGGAGACAGTACAGACCAGGAGAGGCTGGGGGAGGCTGGGGGAGAGGGAGACAGTACAGACCAGGGGAGGCTGGGGGAGAGGGAGACAGTACAGACCAGGAGAGACTGGGGGAGGCTGGGGGAGAGGGAGACAGTACAGACCAGGAGAGGCTGGGGGAGAGGTAGACAGCGGGGAGGACAGCTTTACATGTTTGGTACCATTCCCTCGTTCTGTTCCAGGCATCATAATGATCCCGTGCTCCGATGTCTACCCCCAGCAGCCTCCCCTGGTGTCCCCTGGACTGTTGAGAACACAGAGAGAGTGATGGATGTGTAGAATAATGGATACTATAGAGCCCGTTGTCGTCCTCATATCAGTGTGGTACGGTATGGTTGTCACAGATCACATGATCTAGTTGTTTTCTCTCTGAAGGAGACAACAGGGTCCTGTTAAAGAGGGCGCTAACCTAGCTTGAAACACACTGACAACCATGTAACCTGGGCTGGGTGTATTCCATCCACGCCACTAAAGAAAAATCCAGAATTGCATCCAAGTTCTATATTCCAGTTCTATGCAACTGTCTACACCGCCTGAACGTTCTGGGATCTGACCCAACGTGAGGTGTATCATCTGGGATACCTGTGGAGCTGCTCACAGACATCTGTACCTGGACGATACCTGGATCACCTGTCTGTCACCACCTGAACACACCATACCTGTAGCCACCACCTAGTCTGTGCATCGGATCTCCACGGCAACGGTATGGACACACTCCCCTGCACGGACACAGAAGGTCGTTTGCAGAACACTACACTGTCCACGTCCGCCATCTTTGAATTTGTTGCGATCAGCACCAGAACTGTCATTTCTCTGTCTTCCCAAGGGCATGGATGAATGCATGAATGGATGAATGAATGGATGAATGAATGGATAGATTGATGAAAGGATGAATGAATGAATGAATGAATGATTGACTTTATTTGACAAATGTAAAATACACATCGAGTTGTTTCTCAGTGCAACAACACACACACACACACAATAACAATCCAATTATGAAGGATTAAAAACACAGTAAAGGCTATACTGACATACAGTATTTACATTGTGGTCCTTTGTGGTTATGATCGCGATCGGACAGCTAACACGATTAGTTGATTAGGCATTGCAGGGGGAGTGGCAGTGGAGGGTGGGACACCCATAATATCGCTGTGTGTGCAAGTAACCCCCTATTCTGCTGCCTCTGCATATCCAGCACATTAAATAATCTTCTATCGAAGACCCCCGCCACCACTCCCCCCCCCCACCCCCCTCCTCTTAATCTAGATTGAGTAATCTCAAGGGACTGTATAGGACACGTGTCTCAGTATATGGGGACCTAACGCACACTGGGGCTCACTACAGGGGCTTCTGGGTAATGACTACTCACTGTACACTGTCATGTTGTGCTTGTTGATTCTATTACACGGACAAATGTTGTGAATTATTGGCTGATTAAGTTTTCTGGCATCTGGCATCACTCGAGCCGCCTGTATCATTACATGTGTTGACATCATCAGATACACTGTTGGGAGTTTTTTAGATGGTATGTATGAAGCTCCCACCGTATCTGTTTCCACACTCCTATTACCTTATACCAGGTGAACCGTACCAAGTGTCGCTATGGAGACAGGGGAGGCTGTGGGAGGTAGAAATCGGAGCCTGTTGCGTTATGGGTCACACTCGTCCTCCTGTTTCTACCTCCACCAGCCTCCCCTGAGAGGCAACTACTTACATTGCTTTGACTGTTTCTCTCTTCTAGTTGTCTCCCGTCTTACTGTTGTGAGTCTAAGTTACTTGTAAGTCTGTTTGGTTTTTGCAAGGTTCTTTTTTTCTATTTGTCCCTCTTAACTCAAAGGGTGTGTTAGCAGTGTACTGTTCTGCTGCTATAGTTTGTTTGTATTTCAATGTTGACTAAATGTTAACTCACGTGTCCTTCCATTATGTTGACTAAATGTTAATTCAGTCCATTTCATGCATTTCAATGAGCCCCGTCCTCCGATTTCTACCTCCACTAGCCTCCCTGATTTTGTAATATACTGAACAGTTTTCTATACCCACATGGAAAACTGCATTCTCCCAGAAATCATATTACATTTAAATTATCTATCCAATATAGTCCAGGGATAGTCTTAATCTGGGTATAGGAAATTAGCCCTAAAATTCCAACTGAACCAGTTTGAGGAATATTATTAAATTATTAACATTTACTAAAGCCATTGAATCAAACATTCATTTCTTTATTATATTATCTATTAAACACTTCAGATTAAATCTTACAGAATAGTTTAATGTTCCTATTCATTTGATGTAATAGTTGAAGATAGCAACGTTTAGAAAAAGCCTGTAGTTTTTAAATTAATATTTCTTATCATTTCTCTTCTAGCCTCCAACAGTTATATATGTTATGGAATCAAATATTAATGTTTGGATAAGCATTAAAGTAAAAACATTGTAGCCATTCTATGTAGAATTTGTTATTCATAATGTTTAAAACATATTGTACTTCACAGTATTAGAGAACCTATATTAGAGTATTCTGTGCAAAAGTTAAGTCAAATCAGACTAATCTAAAGTATCAGTTATAACATTAGCTCAGTGTAATAGAACATTTATAACATTAGCTCAGTGTAATAGAACATTTAGAACTGAAACAACCCAAACTATTTTGAAAGAAAAACGTTTATTCCATGAATCATTTCAAAACATAAAACAACTGTTGCACAATTCACAAAAGTTTGTTCATCCATATTTGATAAGATACTTAAAATACAGGAAATCTAAAGATTGATTTAAATATAATTATATTAATTAGCCTATACAAAAAACAAGGACAACTTGAGATACAAAATAATTCAGAACATAAACATTACATCAAACATGTACACATTTAGACAATATGAAACCAATTATGTTAGTGACTCTAAACTATGTTATAATTTTGTGAAACAAATGTACACAATTATCACAACGCTTATCATTCAAACAGTATGAGAAGTATGCTACTGAATTTGTGTTACAAAAAGACAATTAAGCAATCAGAAGTAAGATGTTTGATCTTTGACGCTCAAAAACAAGTTGTAAATTCGCCTCCTGCGCCAAGTTTTAGTATTATGAAAGTTGGAAGAATGCTAAATATTTCATTCAGGTTTTACGCAAACTTACCACTGACTTCGTCGGAAATTTCTCATGTGGTGATCTCCGTTGTTTTTGTCAATGCTCAAAATGGAGAGACGGAGAGAGAGAGAGGGAGAGAGAGAGAGAGAGAGAGAGAGAGAGAGAGAGAGAGAGAGAGAGAGGGAGGGAGAGAGACAGAGAGAGAGAGAGAGAGAGAGAGAGAGAGAGAGAGAGACAGAGAGAGAGAGAGAGACGGAGAGAGAGAGAGAGAGAGAGAGAGGGAGAGAGAGAGAGGGAGAGAGAGAGAGGGAGGGAGAGAGAGAGAGAGAGAGCGAGAGAGAGAGAGAGAGAGAGAGACAGAGGGAGAGAGAGAGAGGCGGCGGGGGTGTGTGTGTGTGTGTGTGTGGGGGGGGGGGGGTTGTTATTTCCAAACGAGAAAAGCGCCAACAAACCACGCGCGCAAACGCCTCTGATAATGGAGATGTACTACTGGAATAGTTTCAAAACGAATATTTGGGGAAATATTGTGTGCGTTGTGTGTTAGTTTTCATTGACTTTCCACTGAGCGTGTCTGAAGTTACTGCAGCACTTTCAATTAAAAAGTGTTGGCGTTGCCCCTCACAAAACATATAGCGTATAGCATCGCATTCGTGAACCTCTTGTTTTACCCCCCCCACCCCCCCCTCATAAAAATCTTTTTTTTTCTTTTTTTTTACAGTTGTGGGTTCAGAAGAATGATTGATTGTGAAGAGATGACGTTTCACCGCTACGGTTGTCTTGCTCGCGCCACTGCCTCCACCCAGTGGACGCTTTAAGACAACGCACGTGAGTTCTAGGCTATACCATAAGATCTATGGATCATATACCTGGATCATCATCTCAGATTATATTCAAGGAAACATTTACATTTTAATGATTCATTTTTATGATTTAAGGTAGCCAGGTAATGTGATATTAATGCACGACATTGTAAAAACCCAAATATCAGATTTCCGCTCTATTAGTTTTCTTATTGAAATGTGTGTTCGGATACTGATTAATATAACAAGCTTTTCTAAACTAAATGCGAATATTTTGTTTTGAAAAAAACCAAACAGATGAATTAATATCCAACACACACACCCATTTCAATCTCTACGTTATTATTATCTCCCGATTTATCATAATCAATTTATTAAGCTGTTTGAGAGACTTGATTTGATAATGGTTCATTTATCATATACACGCCATTATTGTTCAGTTTTCATGAACAGTTTGGGAACGAACAAACAATTCTTCAAAATCACATATCAAAAGTTGTACTTAAAGCCCGAACGAAATGCCATCGAAAGGGCAAACGATTACACAACAATATTCACCATGTATGGCAGCGAAATAAGTTTCTGAAAACAATCTGTATGTGAATCCCATATGGTTGATAATGATAACGATGTTTCACCTTATATAACCTTCCATGTAGATTATAACATGTTTTTGAAAACACTTCGGTATCGTTCCTGCTTTTGTTCACTGAGTCTCTAAGTCCTAAGAATGTTCTGTTGGTGTTTCTGATCTGTAATATACAGTTCTACATGTTATGATAACATTTGTCGTTATATAAATATAGTGATCGGTGAGGAAATGTGTCTTTTGATCACGCACAATCGCACTACATATGGGGTTCAAACTCGGTAGTATTTTCCCATTCTAATAATAATAATTATTATTAGAATAATAACAATAGCCTACTTATAATAATAAACTATGCTACTGATAAAATATCTAAACACAAATGTAGACTATATACGAATGCATTTGTACAAATACCACAAATGAATAGTTGCAGATTATTGCAGCCTGCCTGTCTCTGTTGAAATACAATTTACATAGACTTCGGATTCATTATCATTTGCTAACGCTTGCGGATGACTTGGAAGCTTTTAGTAAGATTTAGGGGACTTCATAATAACGAAATACGCCCATAGGACAACATGAGCGGGATGCATCGCTGTGCTAAGCTGCTTCAAGTCTTCGTTTGATCAAATCAAATCAAATCAAACACATTCATGTCTGTCAAAATGGCATTGAACGAGAGTGCATGCGTAGCCATATACTTTAACTGTTGTGAATAATGTCGCAACATTGTTTCCGTGTGGGATGCATTGCATGTCGCTAACTGTTGTGCCGACAAAGTGTTAGTTGGTTCCATCCATCTCCTTTAAACTACTGTTGCGCTTCTGTCAAAGGCAACACGTCGTTCCACCCACTATACGAGTCCGTTTCCTCTCCATGCACTTTGACACCGTCCGTTAAGTTCACTTTGCCTATTCCCAACACACACACTACCATTAGGACGGATGGACAACTGCAGAGAACGATTACACGACTACCCGATGATAATGATACGATTACGAGTTAAAGTTTGAAGACAGCAGCTGTCTAGCGGCCGGTCGGATCGATTGACCTCATGGATCTTGGTCCGTCAGATAATTTGTCCGTGTTGCCTGATGGGATGACAGCAATGACAAGATGTGTGTGGCCGACTGACAGATAGCCAACTTAAGTAAGGAAACCAAAAAAGGAAACAATTTGAAGCCATTGAAGTTATTCACAATTATGAACGATATTCATTGACGAGATGATTAGTGATCAGACTTATATTTTACGGATTCTGCACATCGATGACAATAATAATAATAATAATCAACAAGTAGCCTAGTTATTAAATAACAATTCAATCCCTCTTGTCGGCGTTTTGGGTCTGAAGAATAATGTCTTCATTCATAAAAATAAAAAAAATGAAACAGCTTGTTGCAAGTGATCAATTGATCAATAGGCTAATGTATTGTTCTGCCCTTTTACTTGAACAAATCAATAAATTAATTCATAAAATGTTCACACACTTTCTGATGAAAGGCAGGATTATTCACAAGACAATCACGACAATACGTAGCCTACCTTTAAAAACCTTTAAAAACCTGGGCATTCACAACTTAAATCAATTCTGTAATTGACGCCAAACAAAAATGCCCATCTATTCTATTGCATAACGGGGTTGCTCACTCCGCTCCCCCGCTCACATTTTCATTAATTGATATGTTAATCAAAACCTCTAGATTGACATGGTTTCATCAACATAGCCTGGATGGAGTGTTCTCCTTGCATGCTTTATTGGACAATATAGAGTTATTAGTTATGAGTCAACACGCATATTATTATAAAACATTTTTTTTTATCTCCAACTAACTTTATAGTAAGGGAAACATAGGAAAATCTGCGAAGTAAATCGTTACCAAAAATTTTCTTCACCAATGTGTTTCTAAAGGTGTGTAATAACATGTACTAAAAGGTTGAAATTCAACTCCTGTGGGAAACCTCATAAAAAAACTGCTCAAAGTTGGGGTACCGATAACCGATTTTCGAAAATTCGAAAATGCTTAAATTGGACTTGAGTAACTTTTGAGGGGTCAAACTAGGCATTGTTCATGATTCTGAGTTGATTGCAAGCATTTAATTGTCACCAAGACCACTTCCTGGTAGAGAAACTGCCACGCCCCCTCCATTTACATATACATTTATTTAAATTAGCTGCATAATACTCAGAGCAAATACTGATCCACCATAGGTCAAATGCTTCAGGAGCCAATGTCTGAGTCTTCTTCAACAACATCATGAATACCATTCTTGCATGTAATGCCTTTACAAACTCCACATGCTGAGATGCACTTGACAGCATTTTTCTTGCAGCTGCATCGCCGGTTGCTGCAATCTCCATTACAATTGCAGCTTGTGAACTGGAGTAGCTCGTCGGGAGCCATGGGGTCTAAGGTTGGAACTGGCTCATAACCATGAACACCTAATGTCCATCCATAGTCACTGGGGTCCAGAGACATGCTCTGTAGAAGGATCCAGTCCCGGGTCTGTAGGTAGGCACGGAGAGAATGCTGTGCAGCTGCACCCTCTGTTGGAGGTAGAGTTTCTGGTTTGATCAGCCCAGCCGCTGCCTTTCCCGAGAACATGTTGCATCGAATTGCACCCAGAGTAGTACCTGGCCCATGGTGAATGTACTGGAAGATCCTAGTACCAGCCTGAATCACTGCATCCTTGGTAGCGTGTATGTCAAGGAAGATGTCCATATGTTCGTCGATGTCCCCTGCACAAAACCTGTAAAAGAATGCACTTCAAGGTTTGTTTCAGATATTTCAATATACAAATATTTCATTATGATATAATATTATTATTATTACCTGTCAAACAGAGTTGTTTTCCCATGGCCAGCGATAGCAGAAACCGTATCACACCCAGTGAAGGCGTGACAAAAGAGCAGGTAGCGTCTCTTTCTATCTGAGAGAGCTTCTCGGATCCTCTTGACATCATAAGAGCCCTTCGATGTGGTTAAGAAGAGTGGGTGGTTGGTGCTTGAGCTATGGTGCACAAGCATTGCCAGCACGTCTGCGTCTTCTGCCCGCAACTGAAAATAGAAGAAGATATGCAATGCATGTTCAACTATGTGAAAATATATAAAAATAGTCAAAACTCTTCTTTTAAAGTAGTCATAGCGAATGCAAGTAAAATACCTACACAAATGTTACTGACCTCAACAAAGCCATCTGTAGCAGCAGCCAATGCCTCTCTCACAATCGAAGTGTCAGCATCATTGTCACTCTGCTCCACGGTGATGTGAATTTTTCTGAATGTTGAAGAGAGGAGGTGAATGAGCTCACTCTTGTTATGAGTGTTGTCCAAGAACTTCGCTCTTGGTGTCCAGTGTATCATATCCGGTCGAATCTGGAGGTCACAGCATGACTTCTTGGTACGTCGGATGTGGTCATGATCTTTTGGCGATCTGTTATAGCCATCAAAGACCACAATGATCCTTTGAGAGTTACGGCCATGACACTGCACGTAGCTTAGGTAACTGTTGCCAATCTCCTGCCGAGTCTGACCTTGTTCCCACGTCACCATGTAGAGAAGCCATCCGCCATCAACCACCAAAGTGGAGCAGGGTTGGTTAGTGAGTTCAAGTGGATCAGTTAACTCCTTCAGGCTAGTCTTGGAAAAGCCTGCCTTGTTCGCCTTGTTCATTTTCTGATCTTTGTTACTGAAAAGGGACAATGGGACGGGAGTCAGCTCATACTCCAAGCTTGTCTCAACTGTCATATCCCGTTGGGCAAAAATGATCAGTCGGTTGAACAACTTGAGTGAGTCAAGGTGAATCTTCTTCTCGTTGATCTTGGGAATCTTTCTGAGTGATGACAGGGCTTGTACCTTTGACTTCACCTCCATGGTCGATGTCACTGACTGTCCATCCAGCTTAATCTGCATCTCTCTCCCTACTTCAGCTGCTCTCTCAGCATTGACTGGGTCATCTCCTGTGCTTGTGAATCCTGTAGAGAAAGATACAAGCATCTCCTTGTCTTGATCATGGTCGAATGGGTTGTTCTCCTCAAACCATTGGAGGGCAAGTTCAACTGCTTCAGCATCTCGCTTCATCTGTGTTTTGGCAAGGTCTCTGTGGGGTGGAGCATGTTCCTTGACATCTTCCTCCATGCACTGGTTGACATTGGAGAAGTGACTGAGGGTGAGCACCCAGAATCACTGTTTCTCATCCTCCCTCTGCTCAGTCCACCTTCTGATTTGGCTGCCTTCATTAATGTCTGCTCAATACAGATGTCACACCAGGTGCCCCCAGGTGGGTCCCCCCAGGGCTGCGTGCTAAGCCCCATCCTCTACAACCTCTACACCCACGACTTCACCCCCGTCCACCCCAGCAACTCCATCGTAAAGTTTGCAGACGACACCACCGTGGTGGGATGCATCTCGGGGGGGGACGAGGCGGCGTACAGGGATGAGGTAGAGCAACTGAGCAAGCTGTGCAAGGTTAACAACCTGCTGCTGAACAAGTCAAAGACCCAGGAAATCATCGTAGACTTCAGGAGGAAAAAGTCCGAGATCCAGCCCCTGCTCATCGACGGAGAGAGCGTGGAGAGAGTCTCAACCCTCCGATTCCTGGGGATGCACATGCGGGATGACCTGACCTGGAAGGACAACACAAAAGCCACCATCAAGAGGGCACAACAGCGGCTATACACCCTGAGAGTCCTCAGGAAGGAACACAGCAAGCAGGAGATACTGGTGACCTTCTACCGCGGCGCAGTGGAGAGCATCCTCACCTACGGCATCTGCAACTGGTTCTCCAGCTGCACAACAGCGGAGAGAAATGCGCTACAGAGAGTCGTGAGAACAGCACAGAAGATCACCGGCGCCCCCCTCCCCTCTCTGGAAGAGCTGTACAACACACGCTGTCTCAGGAAGGCCTCCAAGATCTCCAGGGACCCGATCCACCCTGGGTACGAACACTTTACCAGGCTGCCCTCGAAAAGGCGGTTCAGGACCTTGGGCGCAAGGACAAACAGACTGAAGAACAGCTTCTACCACAGGGCCGTCCAGGCCCTGAACACAGCAAAGACCTAGGTTCTGGGCCCTGGACAGTCTGGACGGATTGATGGCAGCTGCTGGACTGAAAAAAAATCAGGTGTAGTGCTGAGGCACAAACATGTACATTTCAAGCCTGCAAACTGCGACACTTTAAATAAATGTGAAATAACACTACTGTGCAATATGACAACCCTAGTCGTCTATCTGTACAGTATAGTATAGTGGATAGTGTACATAGCCTTTATTTATGTAAACCAGCTCCTTCCCTTCTTGTGATTCTTTTTAAAACGTTTTTTTTTCTCCCTTTCCTAACACCAGGGGAGCCACCCCTCCTAAATTTCGTTGTTTGGTACCTGTACTGTAGCAATGACAATAAAGTCCATTCATTCATTCATTCATTCATTCATTCATTCAAAACAACGTGCGACCCAACCCCCTCTGTGTCTCCTCTTTCACGCTGATCTCAGGTCAGTTTTCCACAGTTTTGCGCTTGCGAGCGGACCCGCCTTCCTCCTGGACTCGGACCAATCAGATTGCACGCCGCGCAAACGTGTCATTACGCTAACGACCAACGCGCTCACATTTGAAAACCAAAATGGCTTCACGGGAACAGAGGGTGCAGGCGTAAGTTCCTTCCACTATCTTCATAGATTACATACTCTTAAAGATTGTATTTCAGATATATAGCCTATTTATGCAATGTCTTCAATTCCGATAAAACTGTTATCGAGATAGGGGTTACGTGTAAATTATTCGAAAAGGTTCGTAATGTGAGGCTTACGCTTATGCTTTCTAGCGAATACATCAACAGATGTCAAATTCGTCTAAAACGTTAAATATCTAAGGGGATTTATGTAAATTGCCATTCAGAAAGGGGAATTATTTGCCCTGTGACTAGAATGTGTATATTAGAGAAGAAAGAAGAAAGCTATTGGCCAGCTGCAATTAGTCCAAAATGCAGCAGCGACAGTTTTAACCAAAACAAGCAGACGAGCTCATATAAATCCTATTTTAGAAACTCTACATTTACGGTTGCTAGGGTTAACATCCAGTCAGTTGCTAGGGTTAACATCCAGTCAGTTGCTAGGGTTAACATCCAGTCAGTTGCTAGGGTTAACATCCAGTCAGTTGCTAGGGTTAACAGCCAGTCAGTTGCTAGGGTTAACAGCCAGTCAGTTGCTGGGGTTAACATCCAGTCAGTTGCTAGGGTTAACAGCCAGTCAGTTGCTAGGGTTAACAGCCAGTCAGTTGCTAGGGTTAACAGCCAGTCAGTTGCTAGGGTTAACAGCCAGTCAGTTGCTAGGGTTAACAGCCAGTCAGTTGCTAGGCTAGGGTTAACAGCCAGTCAGTTGCTAGGGTTAACATCCAGTCAGTTGCTAGGGTTAACAGCCAGTCAGTTGCTAGGGTTAACATCCAGGCAGTTGCTAGGGTTAACAGCCAGGCAGTTGCTAGGGTTTAACAGCCAGTCAGTTGCTAGGGTTAACAGCCAGTCAGTTGCTAGGGTTAACAGCCAGTCAGTTGCTAGGGTTAACAGCCAGTCAGTTGCTAGGGTTAACAGCCAGTCAGTTGCTAGGGTTAACAGCCAGTCAGTTGCTAGGGTTAACAGCCAGTCAGTTGCTAGGGTTAACAGCCAGTCAGTTGCTAGGGTTAACAGCCAGTCAGTTGCTAGGGTTAACAGCCAGTCAGTTGCTAGGGTTAACAGCCAGTCAGTTGCTAGGGTTAACAGCCAGTCAGTTGCTAGGCTAGGGTTAACAGCCAGTCAGTTGCTAGGGTTAACATCCAGGCAGTTGCTAGGGTTAACAGCCAGGCAGTTGCTAGGGTTAACAGCCAGTCAGTTGCTAGGGTTAACAGCCAGTCAGTTGCTAGGGTTAACAGCCAGTCAGTTGCTAGGGTTAACAGCCAGTCAGTTGCTAGGGTTAACAGCCAGTCAGTTGCTAGGGTTAACAGCCAGTCAGTTGCTAGGGTTAACAGCCAGTCAGTTGCTAGGGTTAACAGCCAGTCAGTTGCTAGGGTTAACAGCCAGGCAGTTGCTAGGGTTAACAGCCAGTCAGTTGCTAGGGTTAACAGCCAGTCAGTTGCTAGGGTTAACAGCCAGTCAGTTGCTAGGGTTAACAGCCAGTCAGTTGCTAGGGTTAACAGCCAGTCAGTTGCTAGGGTTAACAGCCAGTCAGTTGCTAGGGTTAACAGCCAGTCAGTTGCTAGGGTTAACAGCCAGTCAGTTGCTAGGGTTAACAGCCAGTCAGTTGCTAGGGTTAACAGCCAGTCAGTTGCTAGGGTCAACAGCCAGTCAGTTGCTAGGCTAGGGTTAACAGCCAGTCAGTTGCTAGGGTTAACAGCCAGTCAGTTGCTAGGGTTAACAGCCAGTCAGTTGCTAGGGTTAACAGCCAGTCAGTTGCTAGGGTTAATAGCCAGTCAGTTGCTAGGCTAGGGTTAACAGCCAGTCAGTTGCTAGGGTTAACAGCCAGTCAGTTGCTAGGGTTAACAGCCAGTCAGTTGCTAGGGTTAACAGCCAGTCAGTTGCTAGGGTTAACAGCCAGTGTTTAGATTTCGGGGTCCTAATGAAGCCGTACTCGAATTCTGATTGGTTTATCAACTAGAGCGACCAGCGATGTCCCTGAGCAGACAGACGATTAAAAAATAAGTTTGTGAAAATCTCCGACATAAATACAGCTGCCAACAAATTGTTATAGACTTAAGAGAATTACTTAATATCGTATGTAAGAGATCGTTTACTCTGTAGATGGAAAAAGATAAACTTCGCGATAAACGCGTTCGGCCCACCACCTATAAGTTCAGAATAGATTTCATCTATCTATCTATCTATCTATCTATCTATCTATCTATCTATCTATCTATCTATCTATCTATCTATCTATCTATCTATCTATTTCAAAGACCTTTTGCAGCCCAATAGAGCTCTCCAGGTCTTCTGACACTGGTTTTCTCTGTGTTCCACATGTACAAAAGAAGAGATCTGGTGAGGCT
>NC_137675.1:83994041-83999041 GCF_963989245.1 Nansenia antarctica
GACCCCGTGGCCGGCAGTCCCAGAAGAGGCCGCCAGGCAAACTAGCTGACTGGCTCCTCGAGCCCAGCACCTGTTATTCCGGCACCCCGGGGGCGCTGTTGCGCGACGGATCCTTGTCCGGAAATACTCCTATACCGCCCTCGGGAGCGGCCGCCCAATATGCCGCTCCCCGTGTGTGCCCCAGCCATATCCGGATCTGGCGAGCTGGGATACGATCCCAGTCCCCGGTGGGCAGCTTGCACTAGTGGCCAGTGCTTAGACCGCTACACCACCGCGGGGCACAACTCTGTGACTCTTCAACTCAGTGTGAGTTGTGATTATTTCGCTGACACTAACACCAGGGGGGTATTCCATCAATGTCACTAAAGGAAAATCCAAGATTATTTTAATAAATCCCGCGAGACTTGAATCCCGCTGGATTTTTAAATAAATCTTGTGGGATTTATCAAAATAAGCCTGGATTGTCCTTTATCAACTTTGATGGAATACCCCCCAGTTCCATGGTTTTAAGTCCGGACGGCTGGACAAGCTCGTAAAAAAGGCGGGTTCAGTGGTGGGAAGGAGCCTGGACTCTCTGGGGACGGTGGTGGAGAGAAGGACTAGGAGTAAGCTGCTGTCCATCAGGGACAACCCTAACCACCCCCTCCATCATGTCCTCGCTGGGCAAACCAGCAGCCGCCGCAGAGGGCGGTTCATTACGATACGCTCCCGGACGGAGCGATATAAAAAATCATTTATCCCGGCTGCACTAAGACTGTTCAATGGCAACTAAAGTAGCAATCGGGGTCAAGGCTCCTGAATTTGTATTTATTATTTATTTTAATCATCATCATCATCACTTTTTAGTATTTTAATATAATAACTATAGCCATCTTTTTAAGCGTGAATGATACCTGGAGATGCTCTCAGCCTGGTTCTCCGATCACATCAACTCTAAACATGTACATGTTGGTGCTTAATCGCTACTTAATCCCTACATGTTTATGCTACTTACTTTCTACCAAGTCATTCGCATGTCAAGCCCTGCACAGAAAGGATCCAAAATCAATCTGGCTTGTAAAAGATCTTTGACGTGAATTAGTCAAAGTAGCCTACACAGATTGATTCATCTGAACTAACACAGCCACGGAGTGACAGCCTGCTGGACGGACCGCAGTGTGGAAGAACACTCCATCTAGAGACAAACACTTTACCAATGCTTCATATGAAACATCTGATTCATAAAGCCTTGCTTTCCGAAGTTCCGAAATATACATAAAATAACACTTCTATGAACCAACTACAAAATGATAAAAGATGAATCTTCATTCACTCAATCTCCTGGTTGTAAATAGGATACCCACGCTATGGTCAGTCGGACAGTCGTGATGTCTAGAGCGAAAACAGGACGAGGTGAACAAACAACACAGAGAACACGAGGCAGTTCAGGAGCTGTCCTTTCAGCACCACAGCCCTCCCCGCGGACCAGCTGTTTGCACTGTGCATTTCTGATTTCTCCACACTGCTTTTAACAGTCTAAAACCCCAACCGCGACACTGTACAACGACTGAAACTTTTCTAGAAAATACAAGTATAACCTCCCGGTGCTTGCATTTAATCCATGCACCACTCAACATTTGTGATGAAACACACGCTTGACAATATGGATTCTGTTTGATAGAAGTTCATTATAAGACAGAGAGGAGACGCTTTATTGGCCTACTTACCATCAATCGCCATGATGTTCTGTTTTGGATTCTACCAAACCGGCCGTTGAAGAAGGGGAGAGGAGCGATGGAAGAGAGAGAGAGAGAGAGGGACATGGTACAGTCTGTTACGATGCTTACCCTCTGGTGGACTGGGGTATTGAGACCAATGACTGAGACTGAATGTGAATCATGGTATTAACAAGAATTGCTGTTTTAACAAAGCATGGTGTGATATATATTATGATATGTATTAGATATTTATATATATATATATACACGTGTATATATATATATGTTCTACTGTATACTCTCACAGATTTGTGGTTGATTTTGATAATATTCATAGGTTCTGTGACGAAGCGTCTCTCCAGCATTGCACATTACATTCAAAACTGATACATTCACATCTTAGTATCTAGTCCTGTTAGGGTGGGGAAATGTATGGCTGTATTTAAACAGGCCCTTAGGGTGTGTCTGGGCCAAGAGTGTGGGTATTATGACTAGTTTATTTGTACAGCACATTTCATACAACAGGGGCAATTCAAAGTGCTTTACATACATTATTCAAATACAGCAAGAGCAGCATAGTAAGAAACACCGTGCTACACCGTGTTTTTTTTGGAATGATTAGCTGATTAGTCTCAGCTGACCTTAGGGGTCTTGGAATATATGGTGGGAGGAGATCTGATTATTTTGTTATTTGTATGTAATTAGGAGTACTTTGAATTAAATTCTCTGAGAGGCTGGTAGACAGTGTAGGGATCTCAGGATTGCTGTAATGTGTTAAAACTTCTTCCTTTTTGTTAGGACCCTAGCAGCGGCGTTTTGGATGAGCTGCAGCTTATGAACAGTCCCTTTAGACAGGCCTGTTAGTAGACCATTACAGTAATCAAGTATACTTGAAACAAATGCATGGATGAGTTTTTCACAGTCTTGTTTGGACCCTCTTATTCTTGTTATGTTCTTCAGGTAAATGTAAATGTAATGTATGCCTTTGGTCAATGTGTTATAATGCTTTTGTCAATGCCACTTGTTCTTTTCCCGCATCTTGGGTGATGATTCCTTTAGGAGAGTTTACACTTTAAACAGAACACCAACATGCTTGCATTTCCCAGTGAGCAGATAATGTTGTTACGTTGCCATAATTGCAGGAAGCACAGTGAGAGCTTTCAGTGGGCCATTATGAGAGATTTGGGTTAGAGAACCATTATATTGATAACACACTTTGATAATACAGTTTGATAGGTAGACTGATGAATAGATGAATAGATAGATAGATAGATACAGTAGATAGACAGACAGACAGACAGATGCATTGTGAAAATGCACACGTAACGTAATTAGACAAGTTAGTGGTTAGTGGTGAAATATGGTGTTTGTGATCTAATTGAATAAATAAACATTACGTTATAATTTGGCTTCAATATAATTGAAAAAAAAAACTTTTTAAGCTCTCTACCCACAGAGAGTCTGAATGAGAAGTAATGTACACAATTATTAAGTCAGCCACGTGTATCACTTTTAGATTCAATTTGTCCTCGTTGTCGTCATCACGTCGCCATGGAAACCACAGCGGCTGCTCACCGTCTTTGTTCCCAGTCAACAACATCGGCACATGCCGGCATGCCTTATCCTCTCCATTAGTTTGGTTTTGTTCTGTTCAGTGAAGCTGCAGTTTCATTGGCAATAAGGATTTTAAAGTAATTGTAATAATAAAATACTTAAGCACAACATTTCGTGACGTTAGAATTATAAGGTTCTATCTCTATTTTTGTAAAAATGTAGGGTTTTTTACATAATCTGATCCATTGGGTGTTTATTAATGCCTGTGTGGTGTTATTTTTAAAATGTTGACATTGTGGAGTTAGTAATTCATAAAATACAAAGGTTCCATCTCACAAAACATAATGGAATGTAAAAACTTTGACGCTCAATATAATATAATATATAATAATAGAACTACCCTAGCCGGAGATAGAACCTTATGATTCTAAGCTCACGATTTAGAAAGCCCATACACACAAGAGTAGTGTGAGCTTGTTTGAGTTAAACTACAACTTAGATGAGGCTAGATGAGAATAGGTGGGGGTGGCAGTGTATCTGTGCAATGTCAAGGTGGACAATCTGTGCAGTCTCAAGTTAGCAAGTTATCTGACTGCGTGGCTTGAAAATTTGGCAGTGACATTATGACGGCTAATCCTCACCTTAAACACTTAACAGACTAATAAACAAACCTTACCTGACCTAACCTCAAGTAACATGACAGCACTTTCTGAAGGGGATGGATTCCATTTTACATGATGGATCTAAATGAATTAAGTCTGTCACAAAATGTTTTTGAATTACCTTTATTGAAGGATAATATAATTTATTGCATTTATTGAACCTTTATTTGTGCTGGGGAGTCTCTGAGACCAGAGTCTATTTCCAGTCTAATTTCACCAATGTCGCTAACTAAGTCAGCGCTTAATTGACTTAATTCGACTGTGACTTAAGGCTCATGCTGTTCCATTAACCCAATTTAGCTGTGTATCTGCTGTGTATCGTCACCGTTAAGTTTGGCTTTGGTCACGCGCACAGAGTAATAAACAGACCAGAACAGCCGATTGTCGAAAAAGAAGATACTATGATGGAAAAAGAAGATACTATGATGGAAAAAGAAGATACTATGATGGAGAAAGAAGGGAAAACAAGAGCGGAGTTCTTTGCATCAGTGGAACAAACCTTTCTAATGGAGCTTTATGATGTCTTTATGAATTACTTTATGAATTACTTTTTATTTTAATTGAAACACTTTTTATGCATAGTCCAGGGACAGATTAATCAAATGTCCAAATGAAGCACATAATCCTTTGCATGCAATAACTGCCTGAAGTCTGCGACCCATTGACCCCACCAGATGCTGGGTATTCTTAGCTTCTTTGTTATCTGATCTGCGTGAGTTATAAAAGACAGCTTGTCATACATTACTTCATAGATTAGTCTCTGAGACCAGAGTCTATTTCCAGTCTAATTTCTAGACTACAGGGCATAAGAGAACAGAGTAGCCTGTGTCATGTGTACTGGTAGATAGCTCTTACACATACACACACATGCAAGCAGGTACATGCTATTTTTGGCTTCTAGCTTCTGGCTTGGCATGTCCATTAGCCCCTCTGTCTCAGCCAGGCTTTAATCAGCCACACCAGAGGAGGGAGAGGAGCGGCGCTACGTGGTGCAACGCTCAGACCACTCAGGAACTACAGGGACTAGAACAGGAAATAGGCTCTGGAGTGTTGGAGAGAACCAGGGGAGGGGGTATTCGGTTGTTAA
>NC_137675.1:84019041-84021541 GCF_963989245.1 Nansenia antarctica
CTGAAAGCATAACTAGCAATGCTGAGATCTTGATCCAATCAGACCCCCCCCCCCCCCATTTGACCTTGTGGAGGTGAGCAGCAAGGAGACTGGGCTATTACACCAGCCTGGGCTTAATGAATTCTTCACTTAAGCAATATCACACGAGAGGGAATGCTGTTATACTGAATATCAGCACGGCTGTGATTGGGTCGTAGGTACGAGGCCGCAGGCCGAGTAGGAAGACAATCACAGCCGTGCTGATATTCAGTATAACAGCACGACCTCGAGTGTGATATTGCTTTTAAACAACAGTTCTACAGCGCCATTTATTAGTTAACAGTAATAAGCAACAACAGATTATGATTTGTTTGTTTATTTAATCATTTATTTTTGGCTCCGTGAACAAAAATTGTTCCGCAACTGGACTGTTGCCTAGTAACCTGAACACAAACATCTGCAGGCTAGCTACTTTGTAATAATGGTCATTTCGGAGTGATACATATAGTTAAAAGTCCCAGTGCTGTTATACTGTATATCAGCACTCATGGAATGCCTCTTGTCCAATCAAATCCAATCACTTGGTCGGAACTAACTGTTGTATAATGTAGAATTTACTCAGAGGTGAATCCACATAGCTTTTCATTGTATAAAATTGCAGAATGGTTCTAGACCAATTCCCCTCATATGTAGATACTTCAGAAGTGTAGCCTATACATACACATGCAGCAGTGCTATAAACATACAATAGATCTATAATGTTTGCATGGCATTAGCATTGTTAAGATTGAATGCGGACCGAAGACTGTTTTGTAGTTGAATTCATGGACCCCGTTTTCTTACTTGACAGCTCTCTGGCCAAAAAGGTGAAATCCTTTTTTGTCTTTTTTCCTCTGCAGTAATTTATAGAAACCAAACCACCCATGCCTGCAAAAAAGCTACTCAACCAAGCATGTACAGGGTACAGTGTGACATGATTGTGTCAGATGGAAGTGTCTATGTGGACAAGGGACCTATTATGTCTTAACCCTGAGCATAGCCTCAGCCATGTTGTCTTCTGTGCTGATTTATGTTCCCGTCAAAATGACAGGACACGGTCTGCCCGCAGGATCACATTATACCTCCACCCCAGTGGCAGGAAGTCATACATCTTTCTGTTACCACCTCAGCTTTGTTCCTACTGGCCAGCCAAGGCTGATCTAGAGGGCTCGGTCAGCCCCATCAAACTCACATTAAACTCACATTGCAGTATTCATGCATTCATGCATATATGGTAAATGGTAAATGGACTGCACTTATATAGCGCCTTTATCCAAAGCGCTTTACAACGGCCTCTCATTCACCCATTCACACACACATTCACACACCAATGGCGGCCAAGGGGGTCATCCCTATGTTCCCCGGGGTCCTATGTTCCCCGATTTCTTAGCAAACAAAAAGAAAAGGGTTCTATGTTCCCCGCTTCCGAAAAAGGGTTCTATGTTCCCCGCTTCCGAAAAAGGGTTCTATGTTCCCCGCTTCCGTATGTTCCCCGCCTGTCGTTGTGTCAAGCGACCCCAGGTGTCGTTATGTAGTACTGCATGTTTTTTTTTTGTTTTTTTTTTTTATTATTTAAAAAACAACATACACAAATACATAATCTTTTTTTTTTTTTTTTTAAACAACATTGATTGAGATTGTTTATTAATCCACTTTTATATCATGACCTCACTGTTTTTTATATACTGTACATGGCTGGCCCAGTGTTGTTGTCTGTCCTTTATGTTTTTTTTTTGTTTTTTTTATACTTTATTGCAGGACTTTACATTACATTTCACAAGTTCATTTCACACACTTTACAAGTTCTTCACTTGTTTAAGTTCATCCTGCATCATTTTTGTTTGTTTTTTCATTTTTTATAGAGAGAACAAGAAATAAAGAAAATAAAGAATAGAGACTAGAGAGAAAATATAAAAGAAGAAAAAAAAGAGAGAAATTATAGGGATAGAAATAGAAAAGTAAGAGACAAAGGGAGGGGGGTGGGAGGGGTGGGATCGGGGAGGGTTGGGGGGTTGGGGGGGGGGGGGCTTCCTTCCTACTCATTCATTCGGTCCATTTACTCCAGTTCATAGTGAATTGCTCTTCACGGCCTCCCACTTTGCAAGTAATTCTTTCCATTTCTTTTATGTCTTCAACAGTTTTTTTCCAATTATTAACGGATGGTGGGTTTAAGTCCAACCATTTACGTGTGATTTGCTTTAAAGCCGCGATACGTAGTATGGTGTACAAATATTTATCTCCCTCTCTGTATATATCTAATGGAATAAGACCGAGTATAATATTGACTGGATGTATAGGATTTTGTAAGGTAAATGTATTTTTTATTTTTACTTGAACTGCCTCCCAAAACCTTTTCAATTTAGGGCATGTATAGAAAATGTGTGTGTGATTGGCTTCTCGTTCCGTACATTTCCTCCAGCATTCTGCATTGCCTGTTGGCCTATATTTTGACAACATTTTCGGTGTTAGGAAGATCTTCATA
>NC_137675.1:84029041-84084041 GCF_963989245.1 Nansenia antarctica
TCTGACTATTAATCAGCCATTTCACCCCTGTGAGTATTTTTTTTAAAAATATATTTGCACTCGATCAAATTTCAGGACCCTCCTTTCATGACTTTTCCTAGATATGTGCGTTCTACCACCCCAGTATCCTTACATTTTCAAAATCACATCAGGATAAGCTAGTATAAAGCTATTTTGCAGTTTTTCTGTGTAGGAAGCAGGCTAATTTACAGGCGGCCAACTAGTGGTCGTTGTGTGTAAATAGCAGCTTAGCATTGTAAAGAGGGGGTTCTTTTAGTAGGTAAAAAAGGCACGGCTGTTCTAGTGTTAAAGAAAGACCAAGAGGACAAACAGGCTGGGGCGGCTGTGGCTCAGGAGGTAGAGCTGGCCTGGTCTAATGATCGCAAGGTATGTGGTTCGGCGGTTCGATCCCCGGCTGGCCATGTGTCGAAGTGTCCTTGATATTATCCTATATAATAACTATTATATACTAACTATTAAAGAAAAACCAAGAGGATAAACATGGAGTCAAGAGAAGATGTTTTTATATATATATATATATATATATATATAATAATGCCTTCACAATGTAAAACACTTTTTCAAATACGCAAGTCTGTATAACTGTTTCATACGCATATACACATTCTTATACATTTGTGCCCACACAATTATATACAGTATGATATAACGTTTTGCACCTTTTGAGCTCAAGTTCATTTACAGCTTATAACAAAAAATATATATTATATACATTTTCAGAACATTTCAAGTATTATCATATACAGTATGTTTTTAAGGATGTTTACACGTTTTTTTGTCGAGACTTAAATGGCTGCAGTACTGTATGTAAGAAGTGTACAAAACTGCATATCATATTATCGTGATTATTGACAGTGTTGATAAAGAGACTCCAGATATAGACTGTATTCTGATGGAAGGTTCCAGGCTATACTGGGGTGTTTACAGGGGTGTTATAACCCCCCCCCCCCACCTGCTGGTTTAGATGGTCTCTGCCCCCCACCTCCCCCCCATCCCTCTTCTGGTCAGTGGTTGCTTCCCTGTGTTTGGTGCGGGAGGAAGGGGATGGGGTGGGGTGGGGGTGGGGTTGGGTTTTCAAAGTCTGCATTGTTCTGGCCAGTTATGAGCTGGACCCAATCCGACCTTAAACTTGGCCCCGCCCCCCATGGTCACTGTAGGGCTAGGGCTGTAGGACCGCCTCCTCCTTTGCCCCTCTTCCCCATAAGTCTTTCCCGCTGTCAGTCAACTGTCTCTCGTCCACGTCATTGGTCGACATGGACAACAGTCATCTGGGAGGCGGGCGGGCAGCCAAGGCGTACAGAAGACCTGCGGGGTCTGCTTCCTGTCTGTCTCTCGGCCGTCAGCTCCAGGGAGTTGAGCTTCTCGCTGAAGTCGAACATGATCCCCAGCAGGCCGCCCATGCCTGAACATGAACATGAACACAACTGCATGAACACAACACTAAATTACGTGATAGACTCATATTTTAAACTTATTCAAAGGCGTAATATCGCTACTAATATTGAAGTCTCAACAAAGCGACGAATGATGACAGTTTAGCATCAAATGAAATACTTTTTACATTAAACTATACATGAACATAAAATAGGAATAATACAATAGGAATCTAAACAAACGAATCACTTTAAAGTGCTCTATCCTATTGGAAATTCCACTATTTGAATTTAAACTATTGCTCCCAGCATACTTTGCGATAATCATACCGCTGGAGCGAAGTGAGATTACTCCTAGGCGGTGATCTGGAATCAGTTTACACCACTGTGGTTGGTCTGATCACTAACAACGATGAGACAGGGAATGAAATGAAATAAAATAAATAAATAAATAAATAAATAATAAATAAAATAAAATAACCTCTCCTTCAACATCAGCAAAACGCTGACCGTGGACTTCAGGAAGAAGCGGGGGGGGGGCGCGCTCTCTGATTGGTCCGTAGATGCACAGCCCGGATGTGCATTTTTCGAATGTTTTCGAGTGTTCATATTCATGTATTAGTCGGATTCTGTCTAGTTTTTATGTAACGTTTTTTTTCTTCGGTTGACTTGGATCTGGGGAAACGATAGAGGACCAGATGGATATATTCGAGAAGCTGTCAGACCCTTTTCTCCGAGTAGCAGGTGCGCGGAGCGGCCACCGCTGGGTGGCAGACAACACCAACCTGTACGTGTTCGGACTCGGAGGGTACAACCCCGACTACGACTTCAGGGAGATGTGGAAGTACCACTTCGCCACGAGCACCTGGCAACAGATCCGCACAGAGGGCTACATGCCTGGCCTGGCCTCCATGGCAGCCGTTCTGCACGGCAACAACCGGTTAGTATTAGGAGGGTACGACGTCCACGGGAACGACGTCCACGTGTTCAACGTCAAGTACAAGCGGTGGTCGCGGCTCAACTGCCGAGGTATGAAGCCCAATGGCATATACGGAGAGGCCATGACCATCATTAACGGCTTCCTGTATGTGTTTGGAGGAACCACAGGGTACAACTACAGCACAGACCTGCACAGGCTGGACCTGACCACCAGGGAGTGGATCCACCTCAAGCCCAACAACCCCCTGCCGGGGGAACGGTACAGGGATGAGATGGCACACGACGGACAGAGGATCTACATCCTGGGAGGGTGGGCCGGCTCGACGTACTACCCTCTGGACAAGATTGACGCCTACAATCTGGAGACCAACTCGTGGGAAGAGATCGCCACCAAGCCTCATGATGCAATAGGGTACCCGGCTACTAGGAGAGGTCACAGCTGTGTGCAGATGAGAAACGACGTGTTCCTGTGCGGCGGGTACAACAGGGAGCTGATCCTGGCGGACCTGTGGAAGATTAACCTGCAGACGTTCCAGTGGACCAAACTGCCGGCGGTGATGCCGGAGCCCGCCTACCTCCACTGTGCTGCCGTCACCCCGGCTGGCTGCATGTACATCCACGGTGGCGTGGTGAACATCCACGAGAGAAATCGGACTGGCTCCCTGTTTAAGATCTGGCTGGCCGTGCCCAGCCTGCTGGAGCTGTGCTGGGAGCGGCTGCTGAAGGCCTCCCCCCACCTGGCCCAGCTCTCCACCGTGCAGCTGCTCAACCTCGGCCTCACACAGGAACTCATAGAGCGCTTGAAATAGGGGAAATGGGGGGGGGGGGGGGAATCTTTCACCTTTTCAGAATCTACGACGACGGCACTCTCACTCGTTTTATTGGCCTTCATGACCTTATTAAGAATGACATTTCTGAGGAAAGGTGCATGTTTATTTATTTGAAGTAGTAAATGCTACATTTGTATGTGTTGTCATGAGACATCGTGTGTGTGCATTTCTCTCCTAGACGTTATTTTTTTCCAGTAGGTACAGACGAGGTCGACAGGAATCAATCTGGCATGTTTTATGATTGTTCAAAGCAGGGGGGGAGGCAGTCGGATCACCCTCATGCCAATCTTGATTCAGGTCATTAGCGGTTTATCTTTTATCGTTCAAAAAACGTTCGGGTTGAAATGTCAGAAGTTTTAATTGTATGTTAGCTTATCGGTGTGGAGAGCAGACACATGCTAGTTATGATCTTTAAAAAGCACTTCAGTTGAATATAATTCTGCATCACACTCCTCATGTCCACGTTACACTAATAAACTTTGTTAGACGTACACAGTGGTGTAGTCTAGTTTTTTCTAGTGGGTATACTGTGATTTTTCCCTCCCAGCTTCATGCTCATCCGTCCCGTAGCGACACCCCATAAGCACCACCATACTCACTTATGCATACAGTATGCATCTACACATATATGAGAGCATTCTGAACGACTGGTTATGTGTTTACAAACATTTCAATTTATTATAAACAAAACAAGACTTTAACAACCAATGGCATTTACAGCAGGGGGGTGGACTGATTTTCTACTGTTTAGTGTTAATCACCATCACTATGTACTCTCAGCTTAAATGCAAGAAAGAAAGAACTGTTACAAGAACTGCCACAAGAACTGCTACAAGAACTGCCACAAGAACTGCTACAAGAACTGCTACAAGAACTGCTACAAGAACTGCTACAAGAACTGCTACAAGAACTGCTACAAGTCAAACGCTTCAAATAAGAAAAAAACTAACAGCCTGGTAGTCTACAAAGCTTTCCAAATATGCTTGTACTCGGCCATCTGAGGTTTGCATTGCCTCCTTGCTTGTGTGGCAGAACGATGGCTTCTCAACCATGTTGTGATGTACTTCCTTGGCTCAAAAAGTATTACAGGGGGCCCATTGATGCTGATCATCATCAAATGACTGCTAGCAAGTGGATGTGTTATTATTATCTCTGCTTTATGGTGTCCCCACCCTACAGGCCAAGGATGAGAGGGCAACTCAAACTAACAATGGATCACTGATTAACCCTAGCCTGCATTCCCTATAGACCTTATCTATGGAAGGTACTAGGTAGTACACTTCATCGTCCATAGTTGGTAGTTTCAGTGGGTTTTTTAGACGCTAGTAGATAGTGTTATTGTGAGCATCAGTGGCAGAGCTGTCATACGAGGCTCATGTGTAGTGATTGGTGAATAGGGTGAATAAGGTGATTTGTGATTGGATCACAGTCTGTAACCTTGGTTGTCATTGGTCAGGATGGACCTATATTTCCACCTCATTCTGACCCAACCAACCCCCCTGTGTTGTGGCCCAGCACAACCTAGCAGGGGAGGCTGGCGGAGGTAGAAACCGGAGGATGTGTTTGATACCGTTCCTCATTCCGTTCCGTGCATTACAATAAGCCCGTCCTCCGATGTTCCACCTCCACCAGCCTCCGCTGCAACCTACTGTGGCTAACTGACTACCATAGGCCACAACCTTCTGGTCTCAGACCTGTCGATGCTTCAGAGAGCCCTGTTGTCTATCATTGTTCAAGGGGTCGGTTTAAGTTACATACAGATCTGGGATCAGGCTTAACAGGCTAACTGGATGGGCGAGCGGACATCTGCTATGTGCCCACGCTTAGACAGTAGTCTGATGTTGCACTCTGACTATTAATCAGCCATTTGACCCCTGTGAGTATTTTTTTTAAAAATATATTTGCACTCGATCAAATTTCAGGACCCTCCTTTCATGACTTTTCCTAGATATGTGCGTTCTACCACCCCAGTATCCTTACATTTTCAAAATCACATCAGGATAAGCTAGTATAAAGCTATTTTGCAGTTTTTCTGTGTAGGAAGCAGGCTAATTTACAGGCGGCCAACTAGTGGTCGTTGTGTGTAAATAGCAGCTTAGCATTGTAAAGAGGGGGTTCTTTTAGTAGGTAAAAAAGGCACGGCTGTTCTAGTGTTAAAGAAAGACCAAGAGGACAAACAGGCTGGGGCGGCTGTGGCTCAGGAGGTAGAGCTGGCCTGGTCTAATGATCGCAAGGTATGTGGTTCGGCGGTTCGATCCCCGGCTGGCCATGTGTCGAAGTGTCCTTGATATTATCCTATATAATAACTATTATATACTAACTATTAAAGAAAAACCAAGAGGATAAACATGGAGTCAAGAGAAGATGTTTTTTATATATATATATATATATATATATATAATAATGCCTTCACAATGTAAAACACTTTTTCAAATACGCAAGTCTGTATAACTGTTTCATACGCATATACACATTCTTATACATTTGTGCCCACACAATTATATACAGTATGATATAACGTTTTGCACCTTTTGAGCTCAAGTTCATTTACAGCTTATAAGAAAAAATATATATTATATACATTTTCAGAACATTTCAAGTATTATCATATACAGTATGTTTTTAAGGATGTTTACACGTTTTTTTGTCGAGACTTAAATGGCTGCAGTACTGTATGTAAGAAGTGTACAAAACTGCATATCATATTATCGTGATTATTGACAGTGTTGATAAAGAGACTCCAGATATAGACTGTATTCTGATGGAAGGTTCCAGGCTATACTGGGGTGTTTACAGGGGTGTTATAAACCCCCCCCCCCCACCTGCTGGTTTAGATGGTCTCTGCCCCCCACCTCCCCCCCATCCCTCTTCTGGTCAGTGGTTGCTTCCCTGTGTTTGGTGCGGGAGGAAGGGGATGGGGTGGGGTGGGGGTGGGGTTGGGTTTTCAAAGTCTGCATTGTTCTGGCCAGTTATGAGCTGGACCCAATCCGACCTTAAACTTGGCCCCGCCCCCCATGGTCACTGTAGGGCTAGGGCTGTAGGACCGCCTCCTCCTTTGCCCCTCTTCCCCATAAGTCTTTCCCGCTGTCAGTCAACTGTCTCTCGTCCACGTCATTGGTCGACATGGACAACAGTCATCTGGGAGGCGGGCGGGCAGCCAAGGCGTACAGAAGACCTGCGGGGTCTGCTTCCTGTCTGTCTGTCGCCCCACCCCTCCCCCCCCGCCGCCCATGCCTGAACATGAACATGAACACAACTGCATGAACACAACACTAAATTACGTGATAGACTCATATTTTAAACGTATTCAAAGGCGTAATATCGCTACTAATATTGAAGTCTCAACAAAGCGACGAATGATGACAGTTTAGCATCAAATGAAATACTTTTTACATTAAACTATACATGAACATAAAATAGGAATAATACAATAGGAATCTAAACAAACGAATCACTTTAAAGTGCTCTATCCTATTGGAAATTCCACTATTTGAATTTAAACTATTGCTCCCAGCATACTTTGCGATAATCATACCGCTGGAGCGAAGTGAGATTACTCCTAGGCGGTGATCTGGAATCAGTTTACACCACTGTGGTTGGTCTGATCACTAACAACGATGAGACAGGGAATGAAATAAAATAAAATAAATGAATAAATAATAAATAAAATAAAATAACCTCTCCTTCAACATCAGCAAAACGCTGACCGTGGACTTCAGGAAGAAGCGCGGGGGGGGGGGGGGGGCGCGGGCGCGCTCTCTGATTGGTCCGTAGATGCACAGCCCGGATGTGCATTTTTCGAATGTTTTCGAGTGTTCATATTCATGGTTTGACTTGGATCTGGGGAAACGATGGAGGACCAGATGAATATATTCGAGAAGCTGTCAGACCCTTTTCTCCGAGTAGCAGGTGCGCGGAGCGGCCACCGCTGGGTGGCAGACAACACCAACCTGTACGTGTTCGGACTCGGAGGGTACCACCCCGACTACGACGAGTTCAGGGAGATGTGGAAGTACCACTTCGCCACGAGCACCTGGCAACAGATCCGCACAGAGGGCTACATGCCAGGCCTGGCCTCCATGGCAGCCGTTCTGCACGGCAACAACCGGTTAGTATTAGGAGGGTACGACGTCCACGGGAACGACGTCCACGTGTTCAACGTCAAGTACAAGCGGTGGTCGCGGCTCAACTGCCGAGGGAAGAAGCCCAACAGAATATACGGACAGCCCATGACCATCATTAACGGCTTCCTGTATGTGTTTGGAGGAACCCATGGGTACAACTACAGCACAGACCTGCACAGGCTGGACCTGACCACCAGGGAGTGGATCCACCTCAAGACCAACAACCCCCTGCCGGGGGAACGGTACAGGGATGAGATGGCACACGACGGACAGAGGATCTACATCCTGGGAGGGTGGGCCGGCTCGACGTACTACCCTCTGGACAAGATTGACGCCTACAATCTGGAGACCAACTCGTGGGAAGAGATCGCCACCAAGCCTCATGATGCAATAGGGTACCCGGCTACTAGGAGAGCTCACAGCTGTGTGCAGATGAGAAACGACGTGTTCCTGTGCGGCGGGTACAACGGGGAGCTGATCCTGGCGGACCTGTGGAAGATTAACCTGCAGACGTTCCAGTGGACCAAACTGCCGGCGGTGATGCCGGAGCCCGCCTACCTCCACTGTGCTGCCGTCACCCCGGCTGGCTGCATGTACATCCACGGTGGCGTGGTGAACATCCAAGAGAGAAATCGGACTGGCTCCCTGTTTAAGATCTGGCTGGCCGTGCCCAGCCTGCTGGAGCTGTGCTGGGAGCGGCTGCTGAAGGCCTCCCCCCACCTGGCCAACCTCTCCACCGTGCAGCTGCTCAACCTCGGCCTCACACAGGAACTCATAGAGCGCTTGAAATAGGGGAAATGGGGGGGGGGGCATGTTTTATGATTGTTCAAAGCAGGGGGGGAGGCAGTTGGATCACCCTCATGCCAATCTTGATTCAGGTTAGCGGTTTATCTTTTATCGTTCAAAAAACGTTCGGGTTGAAATGTCAGAGGTTTTAATTGTATGTTAGCTTATCGGTGTGGAGAGCAGACACATGCTAGTTATGATCTTTAAAAAGCACTTCAGTTGAATATAATTCTGCATCACACTCCTCATGTCCACGTTACACTAATAAACTTTGTTAGACGTACACAGTGGTGTAGTCTAGTTTTTTCTAGTGGGTATACTGTGATTTTCCCCTCCCAGCTTCATGCTCATCCGTCCCGTAGCGACACCCCATAAGCACCACCATACTCACTTATGCATACAGTATGCATCTACACATATATGAGAGCATTCTGAACGACTGGTTATGTGTTTACAAACATTTCAATTTATTATAAACAAAACAAGACTTTAACAACCAATGGCATTTACAGCAGGGGGGTGGACTGATTTTCTACTGTTTAGTGTTAATCACCATCACTATGTACTCTCAGCTTAAATGCAAGAAAGAAAGAACTGTTACAAGAACTGCCACAAGAACTGCTACAAGAACTGCCACAAGAACTGCTACAAGAACTGTTACAAGAACTGCTACAAGAACTGCTACAAGAACTGCTACAAGAACTGCTACAAGAACTGCTACAAGAACTGCTACAAGTCAAACGCTTCAAATAAGAAAAAAACAAACAGCCTGGTAGTCTACAAAGCTTTCCAAATATGCTTGTACTCGGCCATCTGAGGTTTGCATTGCCTCCTTGCTTGTGTGGCAGAACGATGGCTTCTCAATTCAATTCAATTCAATTCAATTCAATTCAATGATACTTTATTTATCCCCGTGGGGAAATTCATTCTGCCACGCCACTCCACTAAAAACAACACATAACAACACAACATAAAGGACAGACAACAACACTGGGCCAGCCATATACGGTATATAAAAAACAGCGAGATCACGATAAAAAAGTGGATAAAAGAGATGGCTATAGTTATTATATTAAAATACTAAAATACAAAAAAGTGATGATGATGATTAAAATAAATAATAAATACAAATTCAGGAGCCTTGACCCCGACTGCTGCTTTAGTTGCCATTGAACAGTCTTAGTGCAGCCGGGATAAATGATTTTTTTATATCGCTCCGTCCGGGAGCGTATCGTAATGAACCGCCCTCTGCGGCGGCTGCTGGTTTGCCCTGCGAGGACATGATGGAGGGGGTGGTTGGGGTTGTCCCTGATGGACAGCAGCTTACTCTTAGTCCTTCTCTCCACCACCGTCCCCAGAGAGTCCAGGCTCCTTCCCACCACTGAACCCGCCTTTTTTACGAGCTTGTCCAGCCGTCCGGTATCCCTCTTGGTGATGTTTCCCCCCAGCAGACTGCAGCGTAGAAGAGAATGCTGGCCATGACAGACTGGTAAAACATGGCCAGCATCTCTCCACACACTTCAAAAGACCATATTGTGATGTACTTCCTTGGCTCAAAAAGTATTACAGGGGGCCCATTGATGCTGATCATCATCAAATGACTGCTAGTGGATGTGTTATTATTATCTCTGCTTTATGGTGTCCCCACCCTACAGGCCAAGGATGAGAGGGCAACTCAAACTAACAATTGATTGATTGATTGAAAACTTTATTAGAAGATTTGCAGAAGTAGGTACATGAAAGTACATATTACATACATGGTCAACTAACAGGATAAAAACCCAAGAAAGCCACTGGCTTATTTCAATTGGGGTCCTTGATTCTCAATTCATCGTTACATGTAAGACAGACAAAAAAAATTGTACTATCTACAAGATAATACAGACAAATAACTATTACTATCTACAAGATAAACATACATCCATCAATGGAAGAACAATACAACAAAACATAAGGTATGTACAGCGGGTAGGACAGGTGGGGACATACACCACAGGTGGGGGCGGGGGACAAAACACAAAGTATGTACAGTGGGGAGTTCGGGTCTTTTAATCAGATTTTTGATTTAGAGGGTCCAGTTACGGATTGCAGCCTCCTGTAAATGTTTTTTGAGAGTGGTTTTGAAGGTGGGCAGTGTTTTGCACTCCTTTAAGATTATAGGAAGGGCGTTCCACATTTTTACTGCATAGTTTGCGAACGAGTTTAACCCCTTGTTTGTGGTGCAACGCGGTTGAACGTGGTTCGTGGAGCTTCCTCTGGTATTGTATGTGTGGACGTTGTTCACTTTTTGGAAGTATGTTGACAGGTACTTGGGTGTCTTTGTGGTGTAGCGTATCTTGAAGACCAGGCCCAGTGCAAGCTGCTGCACTCTGTCAACTACTCGTAGCCAATCAAGGCTCAAAAAATGAGCAGCGGTTAGATGTGTCCTAGGGTTGAGGCCTAGCAGAAGCCTAACCAGTTTATTTTAGGCTGTCTGGAGTCTTGTTTTATGGGCCTTTGTGGTTCTATAGTACCATGATGTTACGGCATAGTCGAAGTGACATTGAATGAGAGCTCCTGATAGGGTCCTCAGTGTGTTTTTACTGACAAGTGAGGATATCCTGTACAAGAATCTAGTTCTATGGTTCACTTTTTTGATTACTTTTGCTGCCATTTTATCTCCGGAAAGATTTGCCTCTAAGATGGAGCCCAGGTATGTAATATCCTCTTTTCTTGTGATATTAATGTTACCCACTTTTATTTAAAAAATTTTCCTTACAATGGATCACTGATTAACCCTAGCCTGCATTCCCTATAGACCTTATCTATGGAAGGTACTAGTTAGTACCCTTCATCGTCCATAGTTGGTAGTTTCAGTGGGTTTTTTAGACGCTAGTAGATAGTGTTATTGTGAGCATCAGTGGCAGAGCTGTCATACGAGGCTCATGTGTAGTGATTGGTGAATAGGGTGAATAAGGTGATTTGTGATTGGATCACAGTCTGTAACCTTGGTTGTCATTGGTCAGGATGGACCTATATTTCCACCTCATTCTGACCCAACCAACCCCCCTGTGTTGTGGCCCAGCACAACCTAGCAGGGGAGGCTGGCGGAGGTAGAAACCGGAGGATGTGTTTGATACCGTTCCTCATTCCGTTCCGTGCATTACAATAAGCCCGTCCTCCGATGTTCCACCTCCACCAGCCTCCGCTGCAACCTACTGTGGCTAACTGACTACCATAGGCCACAACCTTCTGGTCTCAGACCTGTCGATGCTTCAGAGAGCCCTGTTGTCTATCATTGTTCAAGGGGTCGGTTTAAGTTACATACAGATCTGGGATCAGGCTTAACAGGCTAACTGGATGAGCGAGCGGACATCTGCTATGTGCCCACGCTTAGACAGTAGTCTGATGTTGCACTCTGACTATTAATCAGCCATTTGACCCCTGTGAGTATTTTTTTTAAAAATATATTTGCACTCGATCAAATTTCAGGACCCTCCTTTCATGACTTTTCCTAGATATGTGCGTTCTACCACCCCAGTATCCTTACATTTTCAAAATCACATCAGGATAAGCTAGTATAAAGCTATTTTGCAGTTTTTCTGTGTAGGAAGCAGGCTAATTTACAGGCGGCCAACTAGTGGTCGTTGTGTGTAAATAGCAGCTTAGCATTGTAAAGAGGGGGTTCTTTTAGTAGGTAAAAAAGGCACGGCTGTTCTAGTGTTAAAGAAAGACCAAGAGGACAAACAGGCTGGGGCGGCTGTGGCTCAGGAGGTAGAGCTGGCCTGGTCTAATGATCGCAAGGTATGTGGTTCGGCGGTTCGATCCCCGGCTGGCCATGTGTCGAAGTGTCCTTGATATTATCCTATATAATAACTATTATATACTAACTATTAAAGAAAAACCAAGAGGATAAACATGGAGTCAAGAGAAGATGTTTTTTATATATATATATATATAATAATGCCTTCACAATGTAAAACACTTTTTCAAATACGCAAGTCTGTATAACTGTTTCATACGCATATACACATTCTTATACATTTGTGCCCACACAATTATATACAGTATGTCATAACGTTTTGCACCTTTTGAGCTCAAGTTCATTTACAGCTTATAACAAAAAATATATATTATATACATTTTCAGAACATTTCAAGTATTATCATATACAGTATGTTTTTAAGGATGTTTACACGTTTTTTTGTCGAGACTTAAATGGCTGCAGTACTGTATGTAAGAAGTGTACAAAACTGCATATCATATTATCGTGATTATTGACAGTGTTGATAAAGAGACTCCAGATATAGACTGTATTCTGATGGAAGGTTCCAGGCTATACTGGGGTGTTTACAGGGGTGTTATAACCCCCCCCCCCCCCCACCTGCTGGTTTAGATGGTCTCTGCCCCCCACCTCCCCCCCATCCCTCTTCTGGTCAGTGGTTGCTTCCCTGTGTTTGGTGCGGGAGGAAGGGGATGGGGTGGGGTGGGGGTGGGGTTGGGTTTTCAAAGTCTGCATTGTTCTGACCAGTTATGAGCTGGACCCAATCCGACCTTAAACTTGGCCCCGCCCCCCATGGTCACTGTAGGGCTAGGGCTGTAGGACCGCCTCCTCCTTTGCCCCTCTTCCCCATAAGTCTTTCCCGCTGTCAGTCAACTGTCTCTCGTCCACGTCATTGGCCGACATGGACAACAGTCATCTGGGAGGCGGGCGGGCGGGGGGGGGGGGCAGCCAAGGCGTACAGAAGACCTGCGGGGTCTGCTTCCTGTCTGTCTGTCGCCCCACCCCTCCCCCCCCGCCGCCCCCCTCCCCCCCCCCTTCCCCCTCCCCTGGTTCTGAGGTTCTGAGGCCCTGGCCTAGTGGCCTGGTGTGGCGAGCGGCCGGTTGCCGTGGTGTTGGCAGTTGGCGACGGCGGTTCTCACACGTCGATGCGGAAGGACAGCAGCTTCTCGGAGTGCATGTTGTTGAGGGTGCGCAGGTCCGGCAGTTTGAGGAGGAGCTTGGTGAAGCGGGAGGCGTCGCCAGGGGCGGAGCTCTTGCCGACCAGCGTGCGCAGCGCCCGGATCAGGTTCTCCTGGAGCTGCTCCACCGAGTCCACGTTCTCGATGCCGGAACGATCTGAGAGGGAGGGAGGGAGGGTGGCCGTGAGTAACCACGGTAATATTCTAATATACGCCGTTTAGCTGATGCTTTTATCCAAAGGGAGTTACTTAAATTGCAGTGTCAGAATATACGGTCCCAACGGGAATCGAACCCACAACCTAACCCACAATAACTAGGTCATTACACTGTTATTCCACAGGTATAAACAAGCAACTTCCTATTCACTATGTAATAACTAGGTTATTACACTGTTATTACACTTTTACGACGCTGTTATTACACTTATTACACAGGTATTACACAAGCTTTACAACTTCCTTTAAAATGTTCGAATCCGAGATTGTTTGTATATTGACTATCGCCCCCGGGTGGTGGGAGTGGTTACCTGCAGACACCAGCACCACGGCGGTGAAGAGGCCCAGCTCCTCGGCCGTCAGCTCCAGGGAGTTGAGCTTCTCGCTGAAGTCGAACATGATCCCCAGCAGGCCGCCCATGCCCATCCCCCGCAGGGCCTCCAGGCTGTAGGTGGCGCCAGAGATGAACGTCACTGTCTGCTCCTTCACGTTGAACAGAGAGGCGAAGCGCACCATCAGAACCTGGGAGAGAGAGGGGAGGGGGAGGGAGGGAGGGAGGGAGGGAGGGAGAAGGGAGGTTAGGTTCTGCTGTTAGAATGAGTTTACGGAGACGGTATGATAATGTGTATGATTTGACTTGTTGTTGTATTCACTCCAGTTGTGTGTGTGTGTGTGTGTGTGTGCGTGTGTGTGTGTGTGTGTGTGTGTGTGTGAGAGCGTGTGTGTGTAGGTATGTGTGTTTGAGAGCATGTGTGTGTGTGTGTGCGCGTACGTATGTGTGTGTGTGTGTGTGTGTGTGCGTGTGCGTGTACGTATGTGTGTTTGAGAGCATGTGTCTGTGTCTGTGTGTGTGTGTGTGTGAGAGCGTGTGTGTGTGTGTGTGTGTGTGTGTAGGTATGTGTGTTTGAGAGCATGTGTGTGTGTGTGCGCGTACGTATGTGTGTGTGTGTGTGTGCGTGTGCGTGTATGTGTACGTATGTGTGTTTGAGAGCATGTGTCTGTGTCTGTGTCTGTGTGTGTGTGCGTGTGCATGTAGGTATGTGTATTTGAGAGCATGTGTGTGTGTGCGTACGTATGTGTGTGTGTGTTTGAGAGCATGCGTGTGTGCGCGTGTGTGTGCGTCCGCGCGCCGTGCGTCTCTTTACCTCGAACGTCCCCGCCTTGAGCAGCGTGACCTGGTCGTTCTCGGAGAGAGCGCTGAACCCTGGGATGTGCTTGGCGAACTCTACGACCTCCCGCACGGCGGGCGTGAAGCTGAGGGAGAAGTCCTCCCAGATCTCCTGAGGTGACTTGCTGGGGTCCGCCTGGGGACACATATTCATGGGACACGCCTGCAGGGAGGGGAACACCAGAGAAAGGGAAACACCGTCAGAACACAACAGTTCCACACGCAACGACACCAAGGCAACACCAAGAGTGAAGGGAGAAAGTATATTCAATCAATTATCATCGATTAATCCATTTAATCCTTGTTATTTCACCCACTCATGGTCGAAAATGGAACCAAAGTATATAATATGTATACAATATATATATTAAGGCGAATGCTTATGGAGACTCAAATAGTTACTTCACACAAACCTATGGAGTAAGTTGCTAGGCAACCGTTGGCTTGCCTGACATGAATGACATTACTACAACTGTAGTGACCCACAGTAACATTAAACAGGGGATGTTTTTTGGGGGGTGTTTATCTAGTCGATAAGACTCACCAGCAGGATGTCCTTGTGTTTCTTCCACGGACAGCTCTGCCCCTGGGGGGCGCCGGTGAGCTCGGTTGAGCCGACCGGTTGGCTGGCGAACAACAGGTTGCTGTTGTGGCCCCTCCTACTACCGTTGCTCTGCTGCTGAAGGAAGCCAAGATGGCCGCCGCCGGTGGCCGTGGAGACGGAGGAGGAGGAGGGCGGCAGCTCGTAACCACCACGGTGCGCCGCGACGTTGTTGTTATGGTGATAGACTGAGGCGTTGAGGCCGTTGCCGTGGTAACCGGCCGGGCAGTGCTGTTGGTTGTTGGAGCCCCAGTTGTCGACCTCTGCGGCGGCGTTGTTGTGGTGGTGGTGGTGCCTCGCCGCCGCCGCCGCCACGCCCAGGTTCTCGTGGGCGTAGAGGAAGGTCTCGCGGTGCGCCCGGGCGATGGCGGTGATGGTGTGGTCCACCCCGGGGCTGCTGGGGCAGTGGGGGGGGGAGGAGGAGGCCAGCAGGGAGGGGGGAGAGCTCTGGAGGCCCGTGAGGAGGGAGGGTGGGGCTGGCGCCGGGGGGGAGGGGGCCAGGGGCGGCAGGGCGGAGGAGGAGGAGGAGGAGGAGGAGGGCTGGGCCTGGGGGGCCACCGCCGCGGTCAGCGGGGAGGGGGAGGAGGAGGAGGTGAGGCTGGCCAGCTGGAACTCGCTCTGCAGCTGGTTGTTCACCATGTTGTTCATGGCGCTCTGCATCTCCGCCAGCATGCGCTGCTTCTCACGCTTGGGGATGCGGCCGAAACGGACAGCTGGAGGGGGAGGGAGGGAGGGAGGGGGAGAGAGAGAGAGGGAGGGAGGGAGGGAGGGAGAGAGGGGGAGGGGGGGGGGGGGGGGAGGGGGAGGGAGAGAGGGGGAGAGAGAGGGGGAGAGAGAGGGGGAGAGAGAGAGAGGGAGGGAGGGGGAGAGAGAGAGAGGGAGGGAGGGGGGTGGGGGAGGGAGGGGGAGGGAGAGAGGGGGAGGGGGGTGGGGGAGGGAGGGAGGGGGAGAGAGAGAGGGAGGGAGGGGGGTGGGGGAGGGAGGGGGAGGGAGAGAGAGATACATCAAGTTTTGATCTTCGGCAGCACATTTAAGACTCAATAAGAGTTCCTACTATTTGACATAGTCCTAGACTAAAAAGCATCTTGAATTTTATTTTATTTGACTATTTGTGCTACTAATTGTATCCTGTCTTATTGCCTATTGCCTTATTGTCTTTGTGCTGCAATGTCAGGAACCGAAGCCGAAGAATTCTCCTCTCTTACTTGTGTAATGTGACGTAACGATAACACTTGAAACTTGAAAACTACTAGTTGACTATATGTGTCTTGCTCTAGGTGGTTGTACAGTGTGGGTTAGGGGTTAGGGGTCAGGGGTTAGGGTTGTTCTGCGGGTCCTCACCATCTCGGGACATGCCCACGGACAGACACTTCTTGAAGCGGCACTGCTGGCAGCGGTTCCTGTTGATCCTCATGATGGTGCAGGTCTCGTTCTTCAGACACTTCTTATACTGGATGTTCTGCTGGATGCTGCGGCGGAAGAACCCCTGGGGAGGAGAGGGGGGGGGGGGGTGTTACCATAGGATATGATGTGTCTGTGTGTGTGTGTGTGTGTGTGTGTGTGTGTGTGTGTGTGTGTGCGTGTGTGTGTGTGTGCGTGTACGTGTAGTCTTGTGGTTGTCAATGTGGATGTGTGTGTGTGTGTGTGCGTGCGTGTGTGTGTATGCGTAGTCTTGTGGCTGTCAATGTGGATGTGTGTGTGTGTGTGTGTGTGTGTGTGTGTGTGTGTGTCTCTTACCTTGCAGCCTTCACAGGCATGGACTCCGTAGTGAAAGCCCGAGGCCACGTCTCCACACACCTTACACAGCAGCACCATCCCGTTCAGCTCTGCAACACACACACACACACACACACACACACGGTTAGTTGGAGAGCTCTCTATGGTGGACTATCACACTCAAAACTATCTCTCTCTATCTGTCTATCTGTCTCTCTCTCTCTATCTCTCTATCTATCTCTCTCTCTCTCTCTTTCTCTCTATCTATCTACGTCTGAGTTAGTTAGCGCTAGCTAGTCGATGAAGGAAGGTTGAGTTGAGTTAGCTAGTTAGCTAGTTGGTGAGATAACCTACTTATGAGGCTGAGTTAGCGTTAGCTAGTTAGCATTAGCTAGTTAGCTAGTTAGCCAGTCGGTGAGGTAACCTACTTGTGAGGCTGGCCACAGACTTGCTGGCGGAGCAGCGGGAGTTGCTGGCGGAGCAGCGGGAGTTGCTGGTCGCGTCCCGTCCCCGTGGCGACCCCCCGCCGGAGGAGGAGGAGCTTGGGCTGTCCTCGCCCGCCGAGCCGGAGCCCGAGGAAGAGGAGGAGGAGGAGGAGCTAGCGCTGCTGGAGTAGGCGTGGTGGTGGCGGCGGTGGTGATGGGCGGAGGAGGAGCCGCCGTTGGGCGAGGGCGGGAAGGAGGACTGGAGGCTGCTGTTGGAGTTGTCGCTGTACATGGACACGGGGCTGGGCGAGCCGCCGCCGCCGCTGCACGAGCCGATGTAGGAGATCACGCCCCCTGGTGGACAGCGAGAGAGAGAGAGAGAGAGAGAGAGAGAGAGAGAGAGAGAGAGAGAGAGAGGGAAGAAGAAGAAGAAGAAGAAAGAGGAAGAGAGGGTTAGTGATGGATGCGTGCAGGGTTTTTCTTCCCGGAAAACAATCTCTGACCTGTCTGTCTCTTTGGGTTTTGTTTTTTTGTCTTTCTGAAGCAGCAGTGTGTTCTTTGTTTACAGGGTGTTTACGCTGTGGTCTTGTGTGGCTGCCGAACCGTCGGACCCCCCCCCCCCCCCGCTGGGTGACTGTCCTATAGCACTACAGCCCTGGACCAGCGACACAAAGAGAGAGAGAGAGAGAGAGGCAGAGAGAGAGAGTCAGGGGACACCCGCTGGGCGGTACTGGAACTGCGCCCGGGTCTATTGTCGCGGCCAGACTGGAGGTGGGTGGGCTGCTTCCCTCCCTCCCTGCCCACCCTCCCTGCCCTCCCTCCCTCCCACCGCCATCCTGGGTGGCTATCGGAGGAACCCTTGGCAGGGAATAAAAAGTAACCATGACGACGCGGAGGCTGGGGTTCCGGGAAGACTGGAAGTGGCTGGGAAACATCAACTTTGACTTTTCCAAGAATGTTCTAGAAACTTTTGGCAAGAGGTGGAAGAAAGACAGGACAGTAGCTCAGGCTGACAGCTGAACAGCGTGAGGTTCAGGTCTGCCTCACGTCCACACTCTGCCGCCTCCTCTCTCCACACCTCTGCACTGCTACACTCTCATGTTCTCTCTCTCTCTCTCTTTCTCCCCCTCTCTCTCCGTCCCACCCACCCCTCTCTCTCTCTCTCCTGACCTTTGACCTGCTCTACTTCCCACTCTCACTCTCTTTCTCTCTCTCCCTCTCCCTCACTCTCCCTCACTCTCTCTCTCTCTCTCTCTCTCACTTTCTCCCTCACACTCACTCTTTCCCTCTCTCTGTCTCTCTCCCTCTCCCTGTGAAACTCCATCTTGACCTCTCCCTCCTTTCTCTGTTTCCCTCTCCCTCTTTGCCCTCTCTTCCACTCTCCCTCCCCTCTCTCTCTCCCGATATCTCTCTCCCTCCTTTATCTATCTCCCTCCTCCCTTTTTCTCTGCATCTCCCCCCCCTCTCTCTCTCTCTCTCTCTCTCTCTCTCTAATCCCTCTGTCGTCCTGTCTCCCGTGGGGAAGGCTAATTCCCACACGCTCCGTCAGGCGTCACGTTTCAGCACAGCTGGCCCCCCCCTCCACACACTGCCTCGTGTTCCATCACTGCCTGACACCACACACACACACACACACACACACACACACACACACACAGGACCTCGTGCTCCATCAACACCCTAGGTGCCATCCCCGCTCACACACCCTGGGATGACTAATCGCCTTGTACGTATCAAACTGTGGACCCCGCCCTTGGCAACACACACACAACACACACATTAGTTACTAACCGTACGTACTTAATGTAGACTATAAACAACACACTAGTTATGCGGTATCATGTCTTTACGTGTAAGTAATCCCTCCTGATCGTCAACCCAGGGAGGACGTTCGTTTAACTGATCCTGTAAACCAGCTTGCCCTTGAGACGCCCCTTAATCAGCTGATTTTCTGCCTCTGCATCAAGCTGCCCCTGCTATGCTGGGGCGTGGTGCTGTTAGGACAAGTGTATCATTAACAGAAGAGCTGGGGGGGGTGTTGGGGGGGAGTGAGGAGGGGGGGGGGGTTGATGGCAAGGTTGAAAAACAAGTACAGTAGGCTACTAAGTCGGTCAAGGCCACTGTTTGGAGCCGACACCCCCACACGTTTTATCGTGAGTATTATTGCTGTCTGGCTGTCTCTTTTCGGAAGAAAAACAGTGTATCTATCTATACTTTGCCCTGGAGAAGAAGGAAGAAGACCTTGGATAGTATGTGCTTGTTTACTTTTCTTATCACTGACTTTGACATAGAACACTGGATGCTGTGCCGGCTGTCCTTCAAACCAGGAGCTTGTTTGGATTAAGTAGAATGTTCTTTTTCTGAGACATTCCCCCTTGAGCATCCAGCCAGCCAGACAGACTGACAGCCAGCCAGCCACACAACCCTTCAGCCAGCCAACCAGGGCGGATGAAATAACTAGGGCACTAACAGAAGATCAAAGGGTCACTAATACCATGCGTCACTACAACACCCACACGACTTGAAGCAATTATACTGTTTTTAAGCCTAACCCTAACCTATTTATCATACACTGCTCTATTGACGATTCATTGGTATGAGTCATCAATAAGAAGCCGTAAGCGAAACGCAGCTGCAAGATTCTAGAACGAGCTATTATTAGTACAAAAGAATGCGCGAGAAGGAAGCGGTACATTAATGAGAACAGGGGTTTTGCCTGCAGAGCGCAGGCTCGTGTACAGTGAGCTCCAAGAACCCGTGTGGGGCCGACCGCTGCTCCACGTGCTCCGCCGACATCGGGGGCAGCAACGAGACTGGCTGAGACAAGCCCCGCCCCTCGAGGCAAGCCCCGCCCCTTGAACACACCCACTGTTCCCTAGTAGTACGCAGCTCACGTTCCCACGTTCCTCCCCGCCCCATTCAACCCTTTCCCTGCGCTGTCGCTATCCATGGTACCACAATGCGTCAACACTGCGTTGTTCACGTAATACATCCTCATGTAGAGATAATTGTCATATTTTCCCAGCATAGGCTTGCCCGAAGCATATAAATGAGATTAGAATAATAGGAGGGACTGAAAGAAATAAATTACCTTCTTTAGATCTTCCCCGCACACACTTTGTGAATAGTGTTAGATTGGATGGTGCTATATTTAGGCCTATCATGTCAAAATGCCAAGAAAATATGTCCTTATTAATTCCGTAGAGATGTATTCAACGTGACCCAATTCCCCCATTACCCTGCCTCCGCCTACTCGCTTATGTATGCCTGCCTAATCATCATGACAGACTGTTTTTGTTTTTTTACGCCTTAGATCAATTTCGTGTCCCACTTTTCGATATAGACACGGGAGTGGATAAGGTCCCGATCGAGTCAACATCGTCCCCCGTACGCCCCCCCCCCCTCCCCCGTCAGTCCCCGCGTCAGCTAACCAATCGCAGCTTGCACATGGCCACCAGTCTGCGTAACCAACGGGCGCAGCTAGGAAGGGCTGGCGAACTCTGACGAGGAATGATGTAATGAGCTGGGGATCATCGTACCAATGGAGAGAGGCGGAGGAGAAGAATGAAAACAAAGCGCACATGGCGAGGCTTGGCCGTCCATGTGAATGTGCAGTGAAACACGCGCATGCATCAGAGGGATGTCCGTACACCTGACCTATACTCCTTTGACGACAGATCACTTCTCTAAACAGCGTTTTCTTAACCCATTTTCTACCACACGTACACAAACTATACAGTAGCCTATACTACCGTATAGCCTACAGACTTTCATCCTATTTATTTTGTTCTTACAGGAAATGTTCAGATAAGTTAAACGTTTCTAACCACCGTGTCGTGTCAACATCCTGGATGTGGTTGTAATCTAGGCCCATGGGTGAGCTGGACATTTACCACGGTAAACACAGATCCAGAATCCATATAACAGTTCAGATAATCGACGAATAATTGCTCTGTTGAAATCCATCACCAATCCTAAAGGAACGTAGAACACGACAATAAACAATAAACACGTAGGCTATGAATCGAATCGTTGCGTAATTACGCACACATGAACCCAGTTAAAGCTTCTCGAGCCAGAGGGGGAAAGGAACCGAGTTCCGCTGAACTTTCCCATGTCTGTGTTGACATCTCCACACACCAATGGAGATGCTTGAACCATTAAGTCCCCACGTCTATCCTCACACATCACCTCTCCCCCCCACAGCTATCCTGTGACTTTGATCTCAGTGGTATAACTCATTGTTATTGCGTAATACTATTTATATCCTGTTTATTCACCTGTATTGTTGTTATTGGTGTCCATTGCTGTCGTCATCCTGAGCTCCAGAAGAGTCATGCAGATACCGGTCAAAAAAAATAACGGATTATTTCTTTCAATCAAAAAACAAAAAAATCCCCACGGAAAGTAGGATTCTCTTTGTCTGCCTTTGGAGAGATGCTTGGTTAGAGAGCAGTTCCTCGATCGTCTATTCTCCGCTATAGCGAAACCATTCTGATCCTCGCAGTGACAATAATCCGAATTAAGTCAATGCACATTAAAACACTGTAAATAAAAACGTCGATCAAGTCCACCAGAGGACGACGCCAGGAGCTATTAGTGCTATAGCGGCAAGTCTCTGAGTTATGTTAATGGTTCCTAGTGAGCGGTGTGCCGGTGTGGAAAACGAAAAGAACGCGCATCGGTGTTGTCACCGGCTCGCCTGTCTGTGTAGCTCTGAGCACCGTTTCCCAAGTCGGCCCGGTTTTGCTCAGCCTCGCGCTCACCGCCAGGGACAAGACGAGGACGCGCAGCCTTGCCCGCACGCGGCTGAAAACGGGACCATGTGATGTGACCCGGGGGAGTGCCTCGTGCCCCAGTGACACACTTTTCTCCAAACACATCCCTAGTGCTTTTTTTTTTATTCGTTATCCCCGCGCACGTGGAGAGGCTAGCTCCGCCTATGACTGGTGGGACTTGTAGTTCTTTTATACTATTCGATATTGACTGGTACGAGCGTCTTGCTCAAGTGCAGGATCAATTATAACCACCTTGTGCCGTAATAACATTTGATATAACCACCTGTTCCTATTAACCTATTCTAACACACACACACACACACACACGCATACACACACACACACACACACACAGAGACACAGACACACACACACACACACACAGACACACACACACACACACACACACACACACACACACACACACACACACACACACACAGTCCTGGCCCTGGAGAGACAGGTGCATCATTCATGGTGATGGCGACATCAGGTCAAGGCCGTATGAGAAGGCTTTAGTTTACCCCCCCCCCCCCCCACACACACACACACACACACACACACACACACACACACACACACACACACACACACACACACACACACACACACACACACACACACACTCACATGTATAAACATGTATACACATTATAGGTGGTTATTGCACATCTTCAGACCTTGAAAGGAGACATTGAACAAACGGCTGTGGTAAAGTAAAGTGATTTAGAGTCGTGTGAATGTTGTGGACAGCACCCCCCCAATCCACCCCCCTCCACCACCAGCCCCTGGAGCTGACCTCATTCCACTGCTGCATGTGGGTTATGACCAAGAGGCGCTTCTCAACAGTTTCCCTGAGCCTAAAATGGTTGTCTGGTATTCTATCAATCTTATATTTCAAGTTAGATCAATCTGATTAATTTAATCTGTGATCAGGTGTTGTGTGAATGAGTCGGTGACTGTAGACATTCATGAGGTACAATACAGAGATTAGTGAACTCGAGACGCGGCAAGGGTAGCTTGTATTCAGCCGATCTCTGCAGCGATGAAATCAGGTCGAGAGACGGGAAGGGGAGGGGACGATTGGGAACCAACAAAAACAGTCCGAAAACTTTCAAGAATACATAAGTATAACAAATACTACAAAGCAGTGATTGTTGTAATCATTTGACAATAATAGAATATCTATTTAGGTAATTTAACGCATTTCTCTCTCTTTTGAGCATTGATCTTTGAGCGCTACTATACCTGACCTTGATATTAAATATTAATATAGGCTGATATTAACCCTTAAATTATTTTCTTTATCATAGCCTATAGGCTTAACTGAACTTTCTGTGTCCGAATCGAAACACTGCATTGGCAACAGCCTCGAGAAAGCTTAGTGATTTACTACCTTTTTTTTTTTTACTACAAACACTGCGTGTTTGTTTGCACTTACTGAATGAATGAATGAAAGAATGAATGAATGAATGAATGGTCTTTATTGTCATTGATATAGTACAGGTACCAAACAACGAAATTTGGGAGGGGGGGCTCCCCTGGTGCTAGGAAAAAAAACTAAAAACAAGAAGGGAAAAGAGCTGGTTTACATAAATAAAGGCTATGTACACTATCCACTATACTATACTATACAAATAAAACACTGTGCTGTACTCTATGCTATGCTATACCTATTCTAACATTTCCTATCTCTGAACCTTATGTACCCGAGGGTTGTCATATTGCACATAGTGTTATTGCCCATTCATTTAAAGTGTCGCAGTTTGCAGGTTTGAAATGTTCACAGTTGTGTTTCAGTATTGCACTTGATTTCAATCTAGTAGCTGCCATCAAATTGTCTAGATTGTCCAGGGCCTAGAACCTAGGTCTTTGCTGTGTTCAGGGCCTGAATGGCCTGAATGGCCTTACTCTAGACAAATACAGTGTATTCTGTTCTAGGCGCATAGTACTAGTGAAGGTCCACGCTGTATACAGGCTAGCATAGCCCGATGTAGGCCTACTGGATCACCTAACCCACATTTTGTACCTATTCTGCCCATCAAAGTCATCCAGATCCCAGTTGACGGGTTTTAACGAGGGCACCGTGTCAGGCGACCTCCTGTGGTAACACCATCTTAACCGATGCGGTCCGCCGGGTGGAAATAAGTATTTCTAATATTCTAATCCTGAATGAGGGCCTGCTGTTCAGTCTGCAAATAGCACAAGCTGCGGAGACTAGTTCGCCTATACCGAATAGTCTAACAGGGGAACTATTGTTCCGTTTTTTGGCTTCACTGCACGTGTCTTGGAATAAATGTGATTGAAAAGAGTGCACGTGACACAGTGAGACACAGCAGCAACGATAGCCTAATAACATTGTTAGCCCATACGCACGACCGTGCAAAGATGACAAGCAGACCCAATAATATTTTGGTTTATATGAATGAATGAATGAATGAATGGTCTTTATTGTCATTGATACAGGTATCAAACAACGAAATTTGGGAGGGGGGGGGCTCCCCTGGTGCTAGGGGGAAGAAAAAAAAAAGGGGAAAAAAAGAAGGGAAAGGAGCTGGTTTACATAAATAAAGGCTATGTACACTATCCACTATACTATACTATACAAATAAAACACTTGCTGTACTCTATGCTATGCTATACCTATTCTAACATTTCCTATTCTCTGAACCTTATGTACCCAGGGTTGTCATATTGCACATAGTGTTATTGCACATTCATTTAAAGTGTCGCAGCAGGCTTGAATGTTGATGTTCACATTTGTGTTTCAGCACTACACCTAACCTTATGTACCCAGGGTTGTCATATTGCACATAGTGTTATTGCACATTCATTTAAAGTGTCGCAGCAGGCTTGAATGTTGATGTTCACATTTGTGTTTCAGCACTACACCTGATTTCAATCCAGCAGCTGCCATCAATCCGTCCAGACTGTCCAGGGCCCAGAACCTAGGTCTTTGCTGTGTTCAGGGCCTGGATGGCCCTGGGGTAGAAGCTGAGCTTCAGTCTGTTTGTCCTTGCGAACATGGTCCTGAACCGCCTGTTCGAGGGCAGCTGAGCAAAGTGTTCGTACCCAGGGTGGGATGGGTCTCTGGAGATCTTGGAGGCCTTCCTGAGGCAGCGTGTGTTGTACAACTCTTCCAGAGAGGGGAGGGGGGCGCCGGTGATCTTCTGGGCCGATCTCACGACTCTCTGTAGCGCATTAGGCCTATTAGGCCTAATATTTTGTTGGTGGGATAAAATATACGTAGGTAGGCCTATAATAGCCCAATAATGATGCCCTTTTGAGAGGTGAAACAGAGGCTAAACAACAGGTGAATCAATGAGTCATCGGATCCGGTTCACGTCAAGTCGTTTGCGTCTGCCAAGTACGGTCGGTGATGCTCCCGCTAATAGCGCCTTCATTCATTCATTATTGAAAGCCCTCGATAGTGATGTATGGACGTGAGTCCTATAAGTGCGTTGTTATCAATCGGTGTATTGCACGTGCACAGAAAAACAAAAACAACACCATAACAGTATGCCTATATTTATTGTTATATGGCTCTATGACCTTCTTTGCTGCATCGAGCTGATTGTCACGGTCACGGCAGAGAGAGAGAGGCGTGGGCTGCCTGCGACACGTTGCGAGGCTTTCATTCGTCCTGCTGCAACGAGTCTGACAGACAGAACAGAAGAGATCGCGGGAGGGATAAACTCCCCGCGGCGGAGATAAGAGCAGAGAATCAAGTTAGAACTTTTCGTCACGTTTTACACGTCACGTTACCCGGACAACCACCACGAGACTGGGCGCGCGCACGAGCAGCAATCGTCACCTCCTTTCCTTCCCCTCGGGTGTCGACAGGAGAGAGAGATCATCCCTGGGGAATTAGTCTGAGAGACTACTGAGGCTGTTGAAGTAACCCAATAATCGTCTGCCTTAGCCTTAATAAAGCCCCAGTCTGGTTGTTAAAAGCCTAGGCCTATACAGCTCAGACAAATTGGACATAGATATAGCCTATAGGTAGGCCTATAACACTGAACGCAACTGGATTATATGACCAATCTGATAATGCACAGCACTGAATGATATGGGTTAGGATAAAATGGCCCCTCTATAAATGTGACATAACATAAAGCACGGGCCCCTACCCTCTGGCTACCAATTCATGTTTATGAAAAGTTATCAACTGAGACCATGCAGAATTGCAGATTCGGGCTAATCGGCAATTTTACACCAGATGTTGGCCGCGTTCGTAAATTCAACGAAGCGCACACTGGGTTCAACGTCATAATGGAACCAAGTAATTTATTTGGACAAGAGGCAGTCATGTGGACGATACGGCGCTCTCAAAGCGAATTTACGCACGCGGCCGTTGTCTCGGAAGCCAGACTTTAGTGACGCCATCCACACCACACGTCAATAAAAACCTAATGTGATTGCCTTACAAGCTTCAATGGATAGATGTCTAGAAAGAAAGACCTAAAGAGAAAATGTGTAGCCTACAATATATTTTGAAGTGAACGAGTAGGCTACATCCCATTTATGACAGTTAGAGTAACTGATAGACCAAAACCCAAATTATAAAATATAGAAGAAAACAATCATTATTAATTAATTCCACGATTAAATGACGTTCAGCAACCAGTCAAAATTATGATTAGATTAAATTGACATGGAACTAACAAGATTGAGAAAAAAAAGAAGAGATACCAACATAGCTGCACGCGGGTAAAGGTCCCATATGGCGCGTAAAGACTTTGACGCGAAGGAGAGATTGATAGGCTAGGCCTAGATAATGTAACCTAATTACGTCTCTCTTATCGGCTATATGTAGTAGGCCTATATATAAGGTCTTAATCTTGGCTAGTCTTGCCTTACCCAATTGTCGATCTCTGAACTCTCGACCTATTTACGCAGGTGTAATATGGGCCACAACCCTGGGCGCGCGGCCAAGCGAGGTGCATCTCAATAGTCTAAAATGGCGTCTTCTCCTCTCTCTTCTGCACTGATCTGGCAATGTCGTGGATGCCTATGCTGCTATGGATGCCTATATGGGTGCATAATATGCATGATTAACCTTTATATATCCAGGTTAATCTCATTAAGATACGTTGTCTTTATACAACAGAGATCTGGTCGACGATGAAGGAGAGGAGACGAGGAAAGGAGACGAGGAGAGGAAGGCACTGTTTGAGATATGGCCGCCCAACCCCCTTGTTCTATACCCAGGTGTCTGCCTCTCAGGATACCAGCGTATGCGCGAGGGGTGACGTTTGTGGCGGGGGCCATTCTGAAGGAATCCAGAACATATTGCTCGGAACTTGCAGACAAGGGATAGTTTTTGCATAGTTTTTGCACTAAACCCTAATGCATTTTTTTATGATGATGAGGATGATGATGAGGATGATGATGATGATGATGATGATTTGAAGAATAAAGTTCAATCAAGTTACGCGCTGCCGCCCCAGTGCGCAGTGTAGCCCTATTATGGCACAGCGGGGGAAGGGTGGGAAAGATTATTCGTTGTGCATGGAGAAACATGGCGTTGCCCTAAACTATTTGAATCTAGGGCAACGAGGAGCACTGTCACATTGTTACGGTCGACCGGTTAACCGGCGGGTCGGTCGGTATCTCGTGAATCAGGCACCCAGAGATCCGCGTGCTGCGCCTGAATCTCTCCGCTCTGCGTATCGGGAGCGAGACCGGCCCGGCGATGCTCGTGTGTGTCCATCCTCGTGAGGAAATCCTTGTGCCGTGTCCTTGTGCCATTATCTCCTCCGAGTCCGCACGCTGGAGCAATTCCGTCTGTTAATCCCTTAACAACGGCTCAAAGTTACCCTTGAATGATAGGGGTTTGAAGAAAAACGTTTGTTCATCGCGTTAATGCAATGTAGAGGCAAATCTTTCCGGAGATAAAATGGCAGCAAAAGTAATCAAAAAAGTGAACCATAGAACTAGATTCTTGTACAGGATATCCTCACTTGTCAGTAAAAACACACGGAGGACCCTATCAGGAGCTCTCATTCAATGTCACTTCGACTATGCCGTAACATCATGGTACTATAGAACCACAAAGGCCCAAAAAACAAGACTCCAGACAGCCCAAAATAAACTGGTTAGGCTTCTGCTAGGCCTCAACCCTAGGACACATCTAACCGCTGCTCATTTTTTGAGCCTTGATTGGCTACGAGTAGTTGACAGAGTGCAGCAGCTTGCACTGGGCCTGGTCTTCAAGATACGCTACACCACAAAGACACCTAAGTACCTGTCAACATACTTCCAAAAAGTGAACAACGTCCACACATACAATACCAGAGGAAGCTCCACGAACCACGTTCAACCGCGTTGCACCACAAACTGCAAACTATGCAGTAAAAATGTGGAACGCCCTTCCTATAATCTTAAAGGAGTGCAAAACACTGCCCACCTTCAAAACCACTCTCAAAAAACATTTACAGGAGGCTGCAATCCGTAACTGGACCCTCTAAATCAAAAATCAAATTAAAAGACCCGAACTACCCACTGTACATACTTTGTATTTTGTCCCCCGCCCCCACCTGTGGTGTATGTCCCCACCTGTCCTACCCGCTGTACATACCTTATGTTTTGTTGTATTGTTCTTCCCACGATGGATGTATGTTTATCTTGTAGATAGTACTAGTTATTTGTCTGTATTATCTTGTAGATAGTACTAGTTTTTTTGTCTGTCTTACATGTAACGATGAATTGAGAATCAAGGACCCCAATTGAAATAAGCCAGTGGCTTTCTTGGGTTTTTATCCTGTTAGTTGACCTTGTATGTAATATGTACTTTCATGTACCTACTTCTGCAAATCTTCTAATAAAGTTTTCAATCAATCAATCAATCAAGCCTATGACACACTGGATAATGTTGGCCATGCGGTTTACACAATAATTCAATGTGAAAAGGTTAGGTAGGCTAAAAGCCTATAACTTTCGTGCAGCTAATTGATCGTTTATTCAACTCCCGAGGGCAGTTTGTCTCTGTATTTTGGTGTTTGATTGTTTGTTTGATGTCAGTGTTTTTGATTAACAAATGCGCATGCAGTGCAACTGTGACGAATTATTCCTTTTCCCAAGAGGCTGTTTATTAGTAGTCGACACAATAGGCTAATTAGACACCGTTTTACAATAATCTACTGCAGGCAGGAAACGTCTGTGTGTGTGTGTGTGTGTGTGTGTGTGTGTGTGTGTGTGTGTGTGTGTGTGTGTGTGTGTGTGTGTGTGTGTGTGTGTGTGTGTGTCGGTGGGTACAGACCAAAACAGTAAAAATGAATGTTCTTCATGGCCACTTGTAGTGAATTGGATAAAGCTTTATATGCATACTTAGCCTGCGACTTTTCTCTCTTAGCGCCACTTGTTGATAGTTTGACTCAGCGACTTCAAAAGTTTCCGTGAAGCCTCGACTGAAGTGGAAGTAGGTCACATCTACGGGCTCTGGAATACTGTCCGCGTGACAGAGAGGCGCGCCCCACCGTGACAGACACCAGGCGGAAGGCTGCTGTTTCAGACATCTAGCTACTGTAGCTATACGACATTGGAAATGTTAATTCTGAGTGCCTTGGTGTTTTTATTTCTGCATAAACCCTGCAGTCTACGTATTATTCGCTGCAAAACCAATTTCATAGGGGATAATAGGGTTAGTTCTTTTTCTAGGCCTATAGGCTATTTTAGGCGTTGTCTCTTTTGCCTTTTTTTTTTTTGCATTTAGAAACAAATAATGGAATGTGGTTTATTGTGTTGGGTTTTCGGTTACACTGACATATTTATCCCAGTTAGTATGTCAACTAAAACAACCTACAGGAATAAACACATACATTTCGAGAGTAGCCTAAACATAGTATGTATTCCAATAGCCTAAAATAAAATGAATGAAGACCCTCATTCAAACATATTTAGCCCATGTTGCGCATGCAGAAGACACCTCTCTCACAGCTTGCAAGTTCACATCCTGAAAGCAAGGATGAATGAATGGGCTCAAATCTGGCCCATCTCACTTGCATGGACATTCTCTAAATAGGCTACAATAGGCAAATAGAAATGGCCCATTTCTCTTGCATGCATGGGCATTCTCTAAATAAATAGGCTACGTGAGTCCTTGTATACTGCCCTGGCCCCTGTAGTTCAACCGTGTTATCATGTGTCTCTGGCTCTGCTGTTGTTTTTTTTCTTTCTTTTCTTTGAGTGCATTATTGTCGCAAAGTCCCCGTGCCTCGCAGCCATGTGAGTTCTAGAACTCAGCGGGTCCTGTGTGCCAGGCAGCTTGGGCGCGTGGGAGAGGACAGCAGAGGACTGTGTCGTCACTGATAAACACACTGCGGCGGATCCATTCGGTCACCGGGCCTGGCCACGTGAGGGAGGGAGGGAGGGAGCGCTGTTACGACTGCAGCAGGGAACTTCTCTTCTATGTGGAGCACTCAAGTGCGGTGCGCCGATCCGATGCTCTAGTTTCTCATAGAGAAAGCCAGTCAGCGGGGAGCATCAGTCATCCAGCACGGTGAACGGTGCTGCACCGATTAGCGGGGGCGCGAGACATGCGCGAGCTGAAGCAGAAGGCTGCAACAACAACGACATTATAGGCTTAAGGCAATTCCACAACCAAGACCAAGACCATCAGTAGCCTAGTTATTATCACACCATCAAAAGTTATAGCCTATATCTGCAGTCTACCTTCTTTCTATATAAGAAAAACGGTGAAAATAGGGTTGCTTTCTGTCTCCCCCAACGCAATGCAAAAGGAAAAAAAGCGGTAGGCCTACATCGAAATATGCCCTAAATCAAAGCCACCTACACACAAATTAAATAATCTACTATCCTATAGCCCAATTATCTATCCGTAAAAGCATCTTCAAGGTACAAGTGAAGACTGCGGGACAGCTTAACTGAATAACACCCGTTTCATATAGTAGAGTACGCCCTCTAGCGGTGAAAGAGCCACATGGCGAGAGAAGTTTATGCATGTATGTAACTGACATTATGCTATTTTATATTCAACGGACATCTTTTCCGTTTTTTTTTTTTTTACTGTAGAGTAATCCTTTTTCGTCTCCTTTTGACTGTAGAGAATGCCTTCTATAACTGCAGAATCCACACATAACATGATTTAAATAGATAGATAGATTCAGATTCAGATTCAGATTCAGATTCAGATAACGTTTATTGCCATTATGCTTGACACATATAGGAATTTGTTTTGGCATTTACAGAAGGTGCATTTATGCTTTTTTCATATATACACATGAACAAAACAAGTACAAATACAAATGCAAAAACAGGCAAAAACATTCTAAATCTTCAAAAACAGATAGATAGATAGATAGAGGGACAGATAGATAGACAGATAGATAGATACATTGTCGTAGTGGTTGTAGTAGTCTGTTGCTAAAGGAGCTTTTCTGCTCTGCCAGTGTCACAGGGTGTCATTCCTTGATTGAGGCAAAACAAGCTTATTTGATCACCAAACAGAAGATCATAATGCTCATTAAAAACATAATCTGTTTATGTCTGCACAGGATGTTCGTTATTTCATAAGGTCATTCAGTGTCCTCACCATAACACTGAGTTGCTATAGGCTACAATTCCACTACCATACCATTCTAAATCCTACAGCAAATCTTTTTTTCGATTCAAAAAATTCGATTAGAGGGCTACAGCATGAATATCGACAACAATTTCTAATTGTCTTGACGAAAGTGGGATAACGCATCTAATTATCATTCTTGTTATTACAGTTAGTTCATTGCCATGTAAACACAAAGTATAATTTTCATCCTTTTCAGCGAAATAAAAAATGTTAACAACAAATGTTTGGGAAGCCGCAAGAAAACGTCCCACCGCTCTCCAATCACAGCGTAGCAGGTACACGCACGCGCGGTGTCGTTCGGCTTGCGTTCGTCAACTCGCTCTGAGAGCGCCGGAGCGCACACTCGGGTACGACGTCATAAAGACACCGAGTCGTTCGATTGGACGAGAGGCGTTCCGCGAGTGCTGATCAGATTCCCAGAGCGGATTTCACGAACGCAGCCGTTTATTTTTCAAACAAGGACCTGAGAGAGGGGGCATGAAGGCTACGCTAGGTGAGTTCGTGCGAGGACAGAGACATTCAACCAGACAGGTGGCCACACGCACGCTAGTTTAAGACAGAGTGCGTGTGCTCGATAGCCGGAGAAAAATACTCGAGTGTTGGAAAACAATTTAGAGCTAAAATGGCGTCAGTGAGTCTGGGGGTTGGTTGGATTCGGAGTGACTGTCATTGTTTTGCTCTTTCCTGCAGACCTAAAATGGAGGACATGGGGGCTAGCTGGCTAAAGTAGCTAGTAAGGTTAGCTTACAAGAAAGCTGCCAGGGTCTTCAGCTCGAGCTGTGTAATAACGTCTGTGAGACTTTGTTGTGTCCTGTGTTGGACAGTGGCGACATGTCCCTTATATTCTCCACCGGCGTCGGGTTTCTCTCGTGCCGCTGGCTCAGACAACCGATTAAGCCGGTTCAACTTGCAGGATTTCTTTCTTCTTTCCTTTCTCTTTACCCAGCTAGCATTGAATAGCAAAAACGAGCTAAGCCCCCCCCCCCCAAGATCTTGTAATCCCCATGGTAACACGCGCTTCGGTTTGAACGCTCAGACTTTAATAGTTCATAGGAGCCAACCTCACGTTGGACTTTCATTCATTGTGGGGAACCTGTGTCTTTTTTAGATCCTGATAGCTACAAACAACCGTGACTTAGATAACACAAGTTAGCTGCTGGAAGAGGAGGTTAAGACCACCGAGAGGTTTTCTATATCTTGGTCGTTTCTGCTGTAGCACAGACGGGGGTGCTGTGGGCAGCTCGCCGAGCGATCAGGTCTCACAGATCTCTCCCATTGTTAGTTTTCGAGGTGACTGAACTAGCCATTTCCCCCGATAATAAAAGCCATTTTGGACGCGTTTATCTTTGCTTTGCATTGGCAGTGAGTGCATATCTTTTACTAGTTCAAGTTTAATAGGGTCGATTCACCCACAACATAAGCACTGTTAGTGCCATGCTCTACCAGGTGAGCCACAGAGGACGACCTCTCCCATTGCTAGCCAGCTTAGGTGACTTAAAAACTAGCCCATTTTCCAGATACGACAATCAGTTCAACCGTTTTAAAAAACCCTGACAGGCAGAGTTCTGGTTGGCAGAAGTTGATTTGTTGTGTTGTGTTTCCGTCTCTCCCAGGCATCCACGGCCATCTAGAGGAGGGCCCACTGCCGAGGAGACGACGTAGCATCAAGGGTGGAGGAGGAGGAGGAGGAGGAAGAAGAAGAAGAGGAGGACCCAGATCTAGCTCCTTGCGCCACCAACGCCCCGGCCAAGACGCTGGACGGGTGGGCGTTGGTCGGCGTACGGAACCGGCGCCGGCGGTGTGACCCGCCATGATAATGACATCATCCGCTGTCCTCACAAGCAGCAGCAGCGGAGGCGGTGGTGGTGGCGGCGGTGTAGGAGGAGGAGGAGTAGGGGGTGGATACAAGCTGGACTCGGCCGGGAAATTAGACCTGGGCAAATCTCAAGGAGCAGCAGGAGGAGGAGGACTAGGGGGAGGAGATACCTTCATTGGCCTGCGGAGGGAGCCGGGGAGCAGCGAGTACGTCATCAGCGTGCCAAGCAAAGTCCTGGGGAACATACACAACAGCGGCGGGGGTGGGGGGGGTAGCTGCCCCCAGCTCCTGCACCAGGGCAAGGCCAAGCTGGCGCCAGTGGCCGCCGTAGAGCTGGTGGTGGGAGGGGCGGGGCAGGAGGAGAACTGGGTGGGGTTCGGGCCCCCTCCCCACGCCCAGGCCCAGCAGAAGACGTCCTACACCCTGGGGGTCAAGCCCGTGGGGGGCGAGGGCAGCTCGTCCCACGCTAAGAGCAAAACGACGACAACAACAACACTACTACTAGGACAGAGTCAGACTAAGGCCAACAGCAACAGCATGGTGAAGGCGGTGCCCCCCTCCCCCGTCGCGCTGAACGCCGTCAGGCCGCAGCCCCCCAGGGAGGACGGCGGGGGGGTCCCGGCCGCCGTGGTGGTGGTGGGGGGGGGGCAGGCGTCGGAACACAGCCAGGACGGGAAGAGGGGGAACCTTCGCAAAGGTCCGGGCCACTCGCAGACCCAGAGCAACTGCATCCGCCAGATCCTGCTGCTGCAGCTGGAGCTGATAGACCAACAGCAGCAGCAGCTGCAGGCCAAGAGCAAGGAGATCGACGACCTCAAGACGGAGAAGGAGATGGTATGACCACAAACACTCTCCACGGAGACTTTGTGTCATGTGGCGTTACGTCGGTGTTTGTTTTGGTAGGGCACAGTGTAGCAACACGTCTAATAAATGAGTGGTTTTTATGTTTCTGGACAAGTTCAGGTAGTAGCTTCATAGTATAACATAGTAAGTTTCACTCTTGTTGAAACGTGTTTGTTTTGTGAGGTACCGGTATACATGTTTTCTTTCTCACGAATAACACAGGCAGGTATTCTACCCAGCTATTTTCCCTCCAAACACAAAGCCCCCTAGCCTATTGTTCTTCAGCTCCACACTGCCCCCCTGTGGTCCACCCGTGGAATGGCAATGTCACTGACATCACTCGGTTCTGGTTCTATGAAGTATCACTGTAAACAAAAGTCACCCCCAAATCAGCTTCAAGCTCAATCATTTACTATTTCATCCTGTTTACAGACCAGGTAAACGTTTGTCTCTTATAGGAGATGTTTCACCCCCTGATCAACACATTAAGAGTCGGCTAGATTATCGGCCTTTATTATTTTTACATTCGTTGACAACCGATATAGAATGTAAACACTTAAATAAGTTCTTTAGCTCTGTGACCCTGTCTAATGGTCTAACATAGCTATCTAGCACTGACTGGTAAAAAAAAAAAAGAAAGTAAACTTATCCTCCTCGCAACTTGAAGGCCAGTGATTGGAGGGGGGTCGAAGGCCTCCACCCCCCCCCCCCCCCCCCCGTTGCCTCAGGTTTGCCGACCAAACCACCCTCAAGACCACCAGGACCAAGCTCCAGACCTGGGGTGATGGGGCCTTTTCAGCCGCAGCCCCCGTCCCTCTAGAACGCCCTCCCCAACCACATCAGACAGCCTGCCAACATTTAAACAGGCCCTCAAAACCCACCCCTTCAAGCTCGCCATCACCAGTTAACCCTCTCCCCCCCTCCCCTTCCCATGTGTCCCCCCACATTACTACTCAATCTTTTCAATTTGTAAATCTTCTAGAAAAAGCGCTATATAAGTCTAATGTATTCTTCTTCTTCTTATTATTATTATTATTATTATTATTATTAAGTCTCGAGAGTTCCGCTGACCCTTAACCCTTCACCCCTCCCTGACACAGCTCGTAGCGCGGATCGAGCGCATGGAGCGCCGGCTGCAGATGGGAAAGAAGGAAGGGGGGGGCGAGCAGCCGCAGCAGCGAGGGTCCCGTAGGGAGGACCAGGGCCCGGAGCCAGGGGCGCTAGAGGGGCAGGGGTCGCCCGTGGGCCGTGGACCCACCACGCCCAGGACACTACACTTTGGCAGAGGAGGCAAGGGGCACAAACGGTACGTTAGCTTCTAGCCAGAGACTGAGAAGCGAGAGAGAGAAACGTTGGCTGGGATCAGATACATGTACTGTTTTGGGGGGGGGGGGGACTGAAAGCGGCAAGTAACAGGCACTTAACGTTACATGTTTTAAGGCTGATCTGTGCATGATAGTGCTGCATTTTGACATAATTCTTATCGCATTTCCCCCCGTTGAGCTGTATATAGCGGAACTTATGACAGTGAAGTGCTCTTATGACACGTAACTCCTCCTACAGTCCCGGGTCGCTCCGGGTCTGTTGTGTATAATGGAGAAGCGTTTCTGAAAGTACGGCACGGGTAGGATACAAATGCGGTCGCGTCAGCCCGGTAGTGGAAAAGTGCCATTAGCAGGTTTTTACGCCTTTATACCAAAGCGACTTACGATAATAAGTACATTTGTCTAATATTTGTCGCTTTTATTTTTTGCGTTTTGACATTCTGACACGAATAAACGTGAGCAGGTGTTGTGAAGATACAACCCAGAGCCACGCCGTTCAAACACCCCGTGGAGAACCCTGGGTAATGTGTCCCACGTCCTCACGCCTCCCTCCTCTCTGCCCCTCACTCACATTTTCTCTCTCTCTCTCTCTCTCGCTGCGTGTTTGTTTCCTGTTCCCTAGGCGCTTCCTCTTCCCGGACGCCAGGTCGGCCAAGTCTCGGCGCGGCCAGGCCAAGGTCTCCCCCCACAAGGAGGAGCTCCTGTTTCCCAAGGAGGAGGAGGAGGAGGCGGGGGGGTCGGACGAGGAGGACGGGTCGCCAGATGCCAGCTGTGCCCACACAGAGCACCTGGACTACCTGTCCACCACGGACATGTACCTGTGTCGCTGGCAGCTGCCCCCCCCCTCGCCGCCCCCCCCGCCATGGCGCGAGCCCTCGCCCAAGAAGGATGATTGTGTGGCCAGTGAGTGATTTTTTTAAATTTATTTTTTCATCTATCCAACAATCAATCTTTCTTTCTTTCTTTTTTTCTTTCAACACAGCAAATCTATCTATCATCCAAACCATCATTAAACGTTAAGCCTGACACCTAAATAAAACATTGCAAGCCCAGGACATTTCTGGAACTTTCTGTCTAGTTCTAATAATTGATGCATTTTTTGGGGGGTGAATTCAGTCACCTCTGTGGCGCTCTAGAATGTTGACAGTACGGACCACTTTGTTGTTCACCCTCCTCGGCACCGACCGGGTTAAAGTGACATGGTGGTGTCAGTAGTGACCTCTGACCCCTGTCTCTGTCCCATGCAGTCCCGTCTTGGAGGGAGAACACCATGGATCCACGAGGAGAGGAGGAGGCCTCGGACATCCCTGAGGTGAGAGGAGAGGAACGCCCGTCCTCACATTTACATTTCAGACATTCAGCAGTCACGCCGTTATCCAAAGCCACTTACAACAATGTAGATGATAAGTTAATCATCTATATGTCATTCATAATAAAAAAAACGGCTTGGGGGCGGCTGTGGCGCAGGAGGTAGAGCCACTGTCTAATGATCGCAAGATTGGCAGATCGGCGGTTCGAGCCCCGGCTGGCCACATGTCGAAGTGTCCTTGGGCAAGACACTGAACCCCCAAAATTGCACCCAATGAGCGGGCCGGCGCCTTGCATGGTAGCTTGCCGCCTTTGGTGTGTGAATGGGTGAATGAGAGGCCGTTGTAAAGCGCTTTGGATAAAGGCGCTATATAATAAGTGCAGTCCATTTACCATTTATGCCGTTATCCAAAGCGACTTACAACAAGTAGATGATTAAGTGAATCATATAGTATATGTCAGTCATCATCAAGAAAAACTAATCTATGCTAGGATCGGGGGCCATTGGCAGTCAGAATACTAGAAAAAGGAAGAATTCCTATGTTGATTTACAGTACAACCGTACTGGGTATAAGACACTTTCTCTCTTTCTTTTTTTACAGAATTTGGACGACAATGTTTTCCTGAAGCGTCACTCGAAGCACGAGCTGGACGAGAAGAGAAGGAAGAGGTGAAGAACGTCATACATACTTTCATACTTGCTGAAAGAAGCACTCAAAAAATACCTTTCATCTATTCAGTTTACATTAGGGATGCAACCTCAGCGAATATGTTCAAGTCAAGACTAAAAACCCATCTTTTTAATATTGCCTTTAAATGACTAAATAATTAAATTAAGATTATAAAACCCATCCTTTTAATATTGCCTTTAAATGACAAAATAATTAAATTAAGATTATATAATGATTAAAGCACTTTGAGCTGCAACGTTTGCAGGAAAAGCGCTATACAAATAAAGTTATTATTATTATTATCAGTGTTTCCCCTACCATTGCCTTGGGGGGGCGGGCCGCACCCAACCCGAATCTGGCGAGTGGCAAGCCCATGGGCTCGTTGGTAACGTAGTCCGCCAGTAGTCTCGCATAGCGAGATCGATCTCAACACTTCGCTTCGCGCTGGAGAATAATACAAGATTGTGCGCGAGCGACGCGAGAGAGTTTTTGCAGGGTGAGATGTCTGCAGATGGAAAGTAAGCAAGTTGAAACGTTAGCAAATATAATTGCTGAGTGTTCTAACAGAGCAAGTTGGTTCAAATTGGTCGTTATTATTGTGACTAAAAAGTGTCTGATTATAGTTCCATGGTGTGTAAATAGTGTCAAAGAACTAGCAAGCTAGCTAGCTAGTTCAGAGGTGATGAGATGAGCTAGTCACTAGCACACATGCCAGCTAAAGAGCTAACTGGATGCACTTTATTATTTTACTTAAAGTAGATATACTATCTTTCTTATTCTGCTAGAATTGGGCTTTATGGTAATACCATAATGGCATAGTTACAGTACATGGACAGTGGATTGAAGCATTGGGGGGGGGGGGGGGGGGGGTCCATGCAGCAAACCTAGGGGAAACACTGATTATTATTATTATTATTATTATTAATCTAATCTGACTGTTTAACTGTTCTCACTTTTCTTCTCTCTCCATCCTTCTCTCATTCACTCTCAATTCTTCTCTCAATTAATCTCCTCTCCGTGCTCTTTCATTATCCTCTCTGTCTCTCTCTCTCCATCCTTCTCTCCTTTCCTCTCAATTAATCTCCTCACCATGCTCCTCTCTTTCATTATCTTCTTTCTCTCTCTCCATCTCTTTCCTTTCTTTCTCCCCTCCCTCCCTCCCTCCCCTCCCCTCAGGTGGGACATCCAACGCGTCAGAGAGCAGCGTATGTTCCAGCGCCTGCAGCAGAGGATGAACCGGAGGAAGGGCATCCAGGAGAGTGAGCCGGAGGTGCTGTCCTTCTACCCTGAACCTGAGGACGGTGAGAACTAGAGCCCTATGTGCTGTCCTTCTACTAGAGCCCTATGTGCTGTCCTTCTACTAGAGCCCTGTGTGCTGTCCCTTCTACTAGAGCCCTGTGTGCGGTCCCTTCTACTAGAGCCCTGTGTGCTGTCCCTTCTACTAGAGCTCAATGTGCTGTCACCTCTACTAGAGCCCTATGTGCTGTCCCTTCTATTAGAGCCCTATGTGCTGTCCCTTCTACTAGAGCCCTGTGTGCTGTCCCTTCTACTAGAGCCCTGTGTGCTGTCCCTTCTACTAGAGCCCTGTGTGCTGTCCCTTCTACTAGAGCCCTATGTGCCGTCCCTTCTACTGGATGTTGGAGCGTGGCTTTTGATTGGTTGAAACACTGGCCGATAATTAACAACCCCTTCCATCTCTCCCCTCTTCCTCTCCTCTCTCTTCTTCCTCTCCTCACAGTGGAGACCCTCATCATCACCTCGCACCTGCCTGTAGTGGCCTTCGGCCGTCCTCTGCCAAAGCTGACACGACGGTGAGTTAACGCGCACACACACACACACACACACACACAGTAGATAAATGTAATAATGACGCATTATAACACATAACAGAACCAATGGGAGGCTTCCACACATGCTCGTGTACACACACACACACACACACACACACACAGTAGAGAAATGTAATAATGAAGCATTATAACACATAACAGAACCAATGGGAGGCTTCCACACATGCTAGTGTACACACACACACACACACAGACTCTGTATATTGAAACATTGATTTGAATGAGTATTAAACATCTATGACTGAATCATCCTAATCCCTGTGTGTTGTCTCCGCCCCCCATCCATGCCCCTCCCCTCCCAGGAGTTTCGACCTGCCCTGGCTGGACGACCGGAGCCGCTGCAGGGTGGAGGTGCCCAAGAAGCAGACCCCTCACCGGACCTGCCGGAAATAACCCTCTCCCCCCCCCTACACACACACACACACACCGTCCTCCCCGGCTTAGAGAGTCCCAGAGAGAAGACGACAGACTGACTCAATAGCACAACCCCCCCTTCCCCCTTCCCCCCCTATGGGTTAAAATAAAAATACACAAACCCAGTGCCAGTAACCTCCTCTGGATTAAGACAAACACTCAATACCAGCACCCTCCCTCCCTCCCTCCCCCCCCCCCCCACCCCCCACCACCACCACCCTGTTTCAGAGAGGAAGACAGTGTGTGATGATGCATGTGGACATCCCAACCATGTGCTGTGGGCCAGTCTGGACGTGGCGGTTGGACTAAACTAAAGACCATGTGACTAGTCGGTGCTGAGGCTGGTTGGGATGGAGACTGGTGGTGTGGATTAGCTGGGGGGGGGGGGGGGGGGGTACTGTACTACCATAGACTGGGTTTACCTGAGGGGTGGAGGGGCTGCCTTGCCTTGACTTATTTGCCAATTCACCTCATGCTCAAAATATCACCTCAAAAACAAAACGCACAATTCTAACGTTGTACAAACTTGTCGATACAAAACTGTTGATATACAAACTAACGTTGTACAAACTGTAGATACAAGGTAATGTTGTACAAAATAAACTGTTCATCTGCCATCTGCATTCACACGCAAGTTGTTTTCTTGAAACAGCGCAGAATGTAGCTGTGTCTCTCTCTCATGTCATGTGTGATTGCTGTTCTGACATCCGAGAGAGAGAGAGAGAGAGGGGGGGGGGGGTAGGTAGGAGGGGGTGGGCGTAGGAAGGGGGGTGGGCGTCTGTTGTTGACAGAGTATTATGGACATAGGGAGGGAGGGAGGGAGGGGGGTGGGTGTTCAAAGCACTTCAGTAGCATTTATGGTTAGTGTTTCAACCAAGATGTTCTTGTAATAATAATTTTAAAAAAAACTTTATGCTCTTGTACCTATGGCTCGGTTTCTTTATTTGTGTGTGTGTGTGTGTGTGTATAGTGTGTCCTATTGTTGGGATGTTGAGATGAAATATGATGTTGAGATGGATATTGGGGAGGCTGTGGCGCAGGAGGTGGATGTTATGTTTGGAGTAAGGATCACACAACACACAACTGCATAGCGTCACCGTGTTCTTTACTTGAAAATCAACCACAGACAGGAGCAATACATCACAGATATAGGCACATCACTTAGGCTTCACATCACAATCCAAGAGCAATCGATCATACATGAAACACAATAGTGACAAGCAATCAAACCCCGAGTATCCCCAATTAACCCAATGTGTGGACACAACAGTGGAGTCGCCGTCTAATGATTACAAGGTTGGCAGATCAGTGGTTTGACACACTTGTCGAAGTGTCCTTGGGCAAGAAGACTCTGAACCCCCAAATTGCTCCCAGTGAGCGGGTCAGCGCCTTCCATGGCAGCTTGCCGCCATTGGTGTGTGAATGAGAGGCCGTTGTAAAGCTCTTTGGAGCAGCAAAAAAAGGCGCTATAAGTGCAGTCCATTTACCATTTACCATTGGAGACCACCACTGTAGGCTACTGACTTCCTTTTTTAGCCTAGTATTTTAAAAAAAATCTTGTGTAAAGCAGTTGTAGAAACGTCATCAAATGAAATAAATAAATAAAACATTCTCCTCCCTCTCCCAGTATAGTATTACGCAACGGAATGCTTTAGTGGGGGGACATGTATGTTTTGGCGGTTATCAGGGTGTAGTGGGGGCTCGAGGCAGACAATCCTCCAATAATAATCTCCACGCGACACAAAGCGGAACTGCGTAGGTGACATTTTCACCCACAATTCCTGGCATTCTTCCGACTTCCGGTAAAGCACTCATCACTCTCCCGCTCCCTAAGATGGCGGACCGGCGACGGCGGAGGAGGCGCGCGTCCCAGGACAGCGAGGAGGACGACGACGACTCCGGGTCAGGAGGGTCCGAGGGCGGCAGGAGGTCCGGGTCTCCCACCGCGGCCAAGACCCGGGGCAGTGTGAGGGACCCGCCGGAGCCCGTCGAGACGACGACCCCCGTGGTCCGTGTGTGTCCGGCGAAGAACAACAACGACGACGACGCTGAATCCGAGTGTGTGAGTCTCTCTCTCTCTCTCCCTCCCATACCTCTCTCTCTCTCTCCCTCTCTCTCTTTCCCCCTCTCTCTCTCTCTCTTTCCCCCTCTCTCTCTCTTTCCCCCTCTCGCTCTCCTTCCCCCCCTCTCTCTCTCACAAGTTATATCCTGTGCTGCCTATGCTAAGCTAACGCGCGAGCTGATGTTCTATCCCGGGTTTAGAGAGGCGACGTTCTAACTGTTTAGTTGGAGGACAGCGCGCGGGGAGCTTAACCCTAACGGCTAGTTAAGGGCGCTGGTGGTCGTCTTAGCGGCGGGTTAGTTAGTTAGTAGGCCAAGCCGCATCCCCATCATGTGAGTTTGGCCACGTCCAGTTCCCTCTGCACGGTTCTCTTAAATCAACCCCCCCTCTCTCTCTCTCTCTCGTACACACACACACACACACACACACCATGCTCGACCGAAGCCATTGACGTGTAAATAGCTCGCTGTCGTTATCGCAAGTTATTTCTTTAGTTCTTGTGTGATTTTGCGTCACACAACGCCACCCCCACCCCTCCCCGCCATTTACTGGCTGCAAACTACATCTGTTTGCTGTCACGATACATTGTGCAACTCTGCCTGGTTCAGTTTGCATGACAACTTTCTATGTCTTGATCTTGGATCTTATCGGATGGTATATATGATGATCCGCCGGGTTGGTGTTAGGGGGGACCAGGCATTGTCGGGGTGGCTAGCCAATGATCGTGTGTGAGAGAGAGAGAGAAATGTGGATGCCATTACTTACCCTAATTAGATAGAGGCATCTGGCTTTGCACGCGTGGCTGGAGGCTACTAACCATTCACCGGCCTTGGTCGGTATGTTTCTTTGGCCAAGTTGGCTAGGGGCGTCGTGACTGACCGCACCCCGATCTTGTTGTGAATGGCCACGGGAGCGACACCACCCATAGCTACATCTACATGAGCCTTAGCTACATCACTCTTAACTACAGCTACATCACCCATAGCTACATCACCCATAGCTACACCACCCTTCTACATCACCCTCAGCTACATCACCCATAGCTACACCACTCTTCTACATCACCCATAGCTACATCACCCTCAGCTACACCACCCATAGCTACATCACCCTCAGCTACATCACCCATAGCTACATCGCCCATAGCTACATCACCCATAGCTACACCACCCTTCTACATCACCCATAGCTACATCACCCTTAGCTACATCACCCATAGCTACATCACCCATAGCTACATCACCCATAGCTACATCACCCTTAGCTACATCACCCATAGCTACATCACTCATAGCTACATCACCCTCATCTACATCACCCTTAGCTACATCACCCATAGCTACATCACCCATAGCTACATCACCCATAGCTACATCACCCATAGCTACATCACCCATAGCTACGTCACCCATAGCTACAGCTACATCACCCTCAGCTACAGCTACATCACCCTCAGCTACAGCTACATCACCCTCAGCTACAGCTACATCACCCTTAGCTACAGCTACATCACCCTTAGCTACATCACCCTTAGCTACATCACCCATAGCTACATCACCCTTAGCTACAGCTACATCACCCTTAGCTACATCACCCTTAGCTACATCACCCATAGCTACAGCTACATCACCCATAGCTACATCACCCTTAGCTACATCACCCATAGCTACATCACCCTTAGCTACAGCTACATCACCCTTAGCTACATCACCCTTAGCTACATCACCCATAGCTACATCACCCTTAGCTACAGCTACATCACCCTTAGCTACATCACCCGTAGCTACATCACCCATAGCTACATCACCCTTAGCTACAGCTACATCACCCTTAGCTACATCACCCTTAGCTACATCACCCTTAGCTACACCCCCCTTAGCTACATCACCCTTAGCTACAGCTACATCACCCTTAGCTACATCACCCATAGCTACAGCTACATCACCCATAGCTACATCACCCTTAGCTACATCACCCATAGCTACATCACCCTTAGCTACAGCTACATCACCCATAGCTACATCACCCATAGCTACAGCTACATCACCCTTAGCTACAGCTACATCACCCTTAGCTACATCACCCTTAGCTACATCACCCATAGCTACAGCTACATCACCCATAGCTACATCACCCATAGCTACATCCTGGCACAATGAAATACCCGGTTTCATTGCGCCAGTAGCTGATGACGTGCGGAATAAACGCGATGTTGTTTTGCTGATTCGATTCGATGCTCATTATTGTTGATCCCGGGTAACACAGCCATAGATCCATACGAGTTGCAATGAAAGTGAAATCTGAAGTCGATTTGCTACTGAAGAGTTAACTCGGGACATAGTTTCTGTGTGAGACTGACTGTTCATTTCCTGTCTTTGCAGGAGAGTGAAGATGGAGTCGGAGAAGGTGAGTCTGTGCTGGTTGCCACTGACTGACAAACACCCCCCAGCCTCCAGCCACATCACACATGTACACACACATCGCAGATGTACACACACATCACAGATGTGCACATGCATGTTGAAACATTACTGTAATTCCTACATCCTCTGTCAGGATGGTTATAGTGATGCATACCTTTGGATTAGAATACACAACTATTAACGAAACGTTATTTCAGTCGATTCTTCCTCCCCTATAATAATACCAATTGGTATTGTATTTTATATCGTTGGAAAGCCTGATTAGTCACCTTTACAACGAGGTACAACTACAATGTTACAACGATGTAAGGATCATATATTTGTGGAAGGAGCAACACAGCTAAACGTGTGGGTAGCGGCCCAAAATGTTTTGCCAAAATCCCCTGCAATATTCTTCTGTTGGTATTCACTCTTGTTTTGAGCTTCAAGTGCTGGCAGGTGTATGTCAGTCACAGGTGTGTGACTGGCACCTGATTGGCACCTAAATGACAGGAATGATATTCTGGGGCCAGTGGCGATCCCATATCTCCAGAATCTGGGACCAAACTCCATCCTCCAGGATGACAACGCTCGCCCCCACAGAGCCAGGATCATCATCACTGAGTACCTCCAGTATTTGGGAGTGGAGAGGGTGGAATGGCCTGCCGTGAATCCAGACCTCAACCCAATTGAACACTTGTGGGATCAGCTTGGGCGTGCTGTACATGCCAGAGTGACCAACGCAACCATGTTGGCTGACTTGAGTCAAATCCTGGTTGAGGAATGGGGTGCCGTCCCACAGCAGTGTGTGACCAGGCTGGTGACCAGCATGAGGAGGAGGTGCCAAGCTGTTGTGACTGCGTATGGATCTTCCACACGCTACTGAGGTCCCTGACAGTGTAAAATGAAGTGTAAAAATGGCCAACATGTGTTGTTTTTTCCTTATTACTGTGAGAGAGTGCAATCATCCAATCCACCAAGCAACTCAAAACGAGAGTGAATACCAACAGAAGAATATTGCAGGGGATTTTGGCACATTTTTTGGCCCGCTACCCACACGTTTAGCTGTGTTGCTCATTCCATGAATCCATGATCCTTACAAGTTGTACCTTGTTGTAAAGGTGACTAATCAGGCTTTCCAACGATATAAAATACAATTCCAATTGGTATTATTAAAGGGGAGGAATAATCGACAGAAATAACGTTTCCAAACTTTTTTTGAGGAGTTTATATATATACTTGAACCCGCGACCTTAGGAGTGCTAGTTATGGATAACTAGATACCTTATCATAGGAAGGGTCCTGTCCTTGGTTGTGTGGTCATGTGACCTGACTGGAGCTGCTGTTTGTGTTGCAGCCGTCCTGTCGGACTATGAGAGTGCAGACCCCGAGGACAACGGCTCCCATTCTGAGGTGAGGCAGCCACACGTCACATGTTCACAGAGCACACGTATGACACATGTATGATTCTGAGGTGAAGCAGCCAACATGTCACATGTTCACAGAGCACACGTATGACCCAAGCCACGTATGACACATGTATGACCCATGTATGATTCTGAGGTGAGGCAGCCAACACATCACATGTTTACCGAACACACGTATGACACTCGTACAACCCATGTTTGACCCATGTACGGTCCACTTACGTATGACCCATGTATGACCCATGTATGTAGGCATCATAGTCCCCCTATAATAATAATAGACACGTGTTTAGTCCGGTGGTCAGGCTCTACCACAGCCAGAAGCCCCCCCCCCCCCACTGCCCTGGACACGTGGCCTAGTTTAGCCTTCAGCACCAGATCAATGACATGGATGTCAGGGGGAGGGAGGGAGTTGTGTTGGCTTGGCTTGGCTGTGTGGTGAGTCACAGGGGACTCGTGTCGTTACGTGTCCTCCTCTTGTCGATTGGGCCTTTCTTGTTCTCCTTCTCTAGCGTCCCCCTGGTGGAGAGAGAGATGTGGACAGTGAAAGGATAAAAAAACCGCTGCCCTTTTAATATGATACGTTGCGTCTAGTAGGGCTGCAACGATTAGCCGATTAGTCACGACTAATCGACTACGAAAATTCGTCGACGTGAAATGTTGTTGTCGACTAATCGCATAAAAAGATATATTAAAAAAAACGTTTTTTTTTTTATTTTTTTTTTATTTTTTTTTTTTAAACAGGAGCCATGCAAGAATCAGCTGGGTAAGTTTTAGCTAACGTTGTTAGCCAACTGGCTAACGTTATATTGTTAGGGTCGTAATGTTTATGTTAGCTTTACTGTTACATGTTGGAAAACAACGTCTCATGGACAGGGCTGTACATGCTATGAGCGTTTGTGCTATTAATTTATTTGCCCTGTGGCACGCATGTGACAGACAGAGGCGCTTGTATGTAACGTTACGTAGCAGGGGTTTTCCATGTTGAAGCCAGGAGAACGCGAGATGAAATGAAGTGAGGGGTGGTCGCTATTAAAATACCAGGTAGTCATGGTGGATGATCATGAATGATGCTTGATAAGTGAATGCTATTTCAATTATGTTGAGTCCACCAGCGAGCTGTCTGTAAGATAAACAGCGCCAAGCGTAGCCTACTAACGTGAGCTGTCTGTAGTCTAGCCAGCAATGCTAGCTAGCCAATCAACTAGCTCTGTGAGCAGCTGTAGCTTGGCGTAACGTTAGGTTAGATAGCTAGTTAAGCCAGATTTATGCTTCTGCGTCGCCATTTACGCGCAGCGGAAAGCCACACGACTAATCGCGACTAATCGAAAAAATAATCGACAGATTAGTCGACTACCAAAATAATCGTTAGTTGCAGCCCTAGCGTCTAGAGATGCTCCGATCAGGGTTTTTGGTGCCGATCACTGGAATCAGTGATCTGCCGATCCGATATCACCGATCACAGCGTCGAAAATGGCAATTGAAGCATTCTATTTATTGTGTAGCATTATTTATGTTTTTAATTATTCTTAACACCATTGACATTGTATATTAAGTATTTAAATGAAATTAGGAGATGAGAAAGTATCATGAATTGACGACCATCTGTTTTATTGAATTCACAACCACCTGTAGCTTACTTCAGGAAAAACAAATAAAATGTGAAAATAAAAATCATAATAAATAAAATGTACACTGTCACATCAAATGTGCAACATTCCACTCGAATGAGAGGAACTAGGGGCTCTTAGAGAACTTGGAGCTTATACAGTATACTGTAGCTTTCCTGAGGAACAATAAACATACCCAAACTAAACTGCAACATAAACAGGCTATAGCCAAATATAAAATACTGTTTCAAGTCAGTCAGTTTCATGTCATATTTAGGAGGAGATAAGACAGCAAGTCAGCAATAATCAATAAAACAAAAAAACAAAACATTGCACCTAAGGAGATTTCAGACTCAAACCTTACTTCTGATTAAGCAGCATCACTGGCAGATTAGCCTTGAGAAATACAAGCATCTCAGCGTTTTTGGCACTCAGCCTGTTCCTCTTATCATCTAAAATATGTCCTGCTATGCTGAAAAGTCGCTCGCTATCTACACTTGTGCAAGGTGCACAGAGGAAGACCTAAAACTCACGCGCTAATATTTGTTGCTATGGGCCAAGTGACTTCCTGCTCGCGGGGTCACATGACGTCGCTGCACACTACCTACACTACGCTCGTGAAGTCGCGCTGGAACTCTGACCAGCACTCGTGGAACGCCTCTCGTCCAATCAAAGCACTCGGTCCCTTTATGACGTCGAGCCCAGTGTGCGCTTCGGCGCTCTCTGAGCGAATCGACGAACGCAGCAAATGCCGTATGATATTCGTGGTATTGAAAGACCTTGCGTGCGTTCCTCCCCGAGGTATTTCTTTTGAGCAGACATTACAAACGGCATATTTGTTGTCTCTTTCCGACACTGTGTAATATTTCCAGACTGGCGACGCCATTTTGTAAACTGATCGGTCGTGTTTGATCGGCCGTTTTGAGAACTCTGATCAAAACCGATCAAGGCCATATCGGCCGATACCGATCGGCGCCGATCAGATCGGAGCATCACTAGTTGCGTCGTTAGCGCCGGTGACGTGTGGGCGACGTCGACGGTCTTCAGTCTGTCATCTGTGGTGTTTCGGGGGAGTGTTGTTAAGTGTTTCGGGGGGGGGGGGGGCTCGGCTGCGGGTTCGGCTGCGGCGGCCTCAACTCGGGGGTTTCTCCCTCCCGGGGAATGCGAGGGTGGCGCTGCACAGCGCTGTGGACTTGGCAACCGCAGTGTAAACATCGGCGAATGATAGTCTCATTACTGTAGTATAAATATAGTATCTGTCTTTCATCGCCAACAATGTTGTTGTCCTAAAAATCGTTTTAGCAGGGTTTTCTTTCTTTTAAAACCATTTTGACATGAATATACGCAAGTCTGGTTCTGATGATGCGGATCCGTCGCTGTTCAGAGATCCTGGGGAGAACCATGTACTTAGTTTGGTTAGGCCCCTGTAGCGTCTACTGACAACCTTCTGACAGAGGGATCCCAGACTCACACGGCCACTGTTCTCTCTCTGTCTGTCTGTCTGTCTCTCTATCTCTCTCTGTCTCTTTGTGTGTGTCTCTCTCTCTCTCTCTCTGTCAGGGAGGAGACGAGGAAGAGGAGGAAGAAGAGGCCCCTCCCCCCGCGGAGGTGGAGCCCACGCCCACCACTGCAGACGGCCCCGCTGCCCAGCTGGAGGAGGGAGAGGGAGAGGAGGAGGAGGAGGGGGGAGAGTTACAAGAAGGAGAGGGGGAGGAGGAGGGGGAGGGGGAGGGGGGGAAAGTAGAGGAAGAGGGGGAAGGCAGGAGGAAAGAGGTGAAGGCCGACGAGAAGGACAACCTGGCCGGAGAGAGACAGAGCGGAGACGGACAGGTGAGACGTGTGTGTGTGTGTGTGTGTGTGTGTGTGTGTGTGTGTGTGCGTGCGCATTTCAGTACTGACATTTGGCATTTGAAGGCCTAGCTGATTTCCTGTTTACCTGGTTTCCCAAAAAAACTAAAAACATTTTTACCTCAGACTAGATGTCAGTTTCCCCTAAAATTACCCCCCCCCCCCCTTAGAGACATGTCTCTTACCTCTAACCCCCCCCCCCCAGGAGAGCACAGACGACCCGGAGAACAAGCTGGGGGTGAAACCGGGCCAGAAGCTAGACGATGACGAGGACCGCAAGAACCCGGCCTTCATCCCCCGCAAGGGCCTGTTCTTCGAGCACGATGTCCGCGGCAACGCCCAGGACGAGGAACGGTACGGCCGGCGTCGGCTGGTTACCGCGGTCGCCCCGGGTTACCAGGGTTACCAGGGTTACCAGGGTTACCGCCCCCCACCGTTTGTAATAGTGTTTTTATTTTATTTAGCCTTTATTTATATCTCTCTTCCTCTTCCCTTCCCCTCTCCTCCTCCCCTCCCCCTCCCTCCCCTCCTGTCCTCCCCTTTCCTCCTCCCCTCCTCCCTTCTCCCATCCTTCCTCCCCTCTCCTCCTGTCCTCCCCTCTCCTCCTCCCCATCTCCCGTCCTCCTCCCCTCTCCTCCTCCAACTCCCCTCCCTCCTCTCTCCCCCTCCCCTCCCTCCCCAGGCCGAAGGGTCGTAACCGGCGGCTGTGGAAGGACGAGGGTCGCTGGGACCACGACCGCTTCAGGGAGGAGGAGCAGGCGCCCAAGTCCCGGGAGGAGTTGATTGCCATCTACGGCTACGACATCCGCAACGGGGGAGGACGGGAGGACAGGTCCTACCGCCAGCGCAAGCCCAGGTACCCAGGGAGGGAGGGAGGGAGGGTTAGCGGCAGCGTAAGCCCAGGTATGGGAGGGAGGGAGAGAGGGAGGAGAGGCCCTACCGTCAACACAAGCCCAGGGGGAGGGAGGGAAGGAAGGAAGGAAGGAAGGAAGGAAGAGAGGAGGGATGACCGGCCTGAGACCCATCTGGTTGATTGGCTCTGGTAGGGTCTTTTTTTTTTTTCACACAAATGTCGGCACATGATGAATGTCATACACACACACTGTTTCCCCTCGCAATACATCCATCTCTTCTCTACATCCCTCTGTTCATTTTTTAAAATGACCTCAAACTAGATGTCAGTTTCCCCTAAAAATAAACATTTTACCTCAGGGAGATGTCCGTTTCCCCTAAAAAGAAACATTTGACCTCAGAGGAGATGTCAGTTTCCCCTAAAAATAAACATTTTACCTCAGAGGAGATGTCCGTTTCCCCTAAAAATAAACATTTTACCTCAGACTACAGTAGATGTCAGTTGCCCTGATTTTTATTATTTTTTTTACCTCAGACTAGATCAGTCAATGTGACCCAGATGCAGTCTGCAGGTCCATCTGTGTCGTGGGTCATTGTTGTCAATGAGGGAAGCTTTTTATCTTCTGCCGACGATGTCCTGACCCTCTCTCTCCTCCCCCCTCCCCTCCCCCAGACACAGCACGTCTCCGACGCGGGACAAGCGTTGGCGTGAAGGCGGTGGCGGAGGCGGCGAGAGGGGACCGGGGGTCCGTACCACCTGGTCAGGTCCCAGCAACCGCAACAACGCCCCCCCGGCCACGGCCACCTCCCCCTCCTCCCACTCCTTCTGTCCCCCCTCCTTCTCCTCCCCCTCCTTCTGCCCCCCCTCCTTCTCCTCCCCCACCTCTGCGGGCCCCCCAGGGCCGCTCTCCGCCCAGCGGAACAACAACAACAACCCCCCCAGGCCCTCCTCACACCCCCCGCCCCCCCACCGCGGCTTCCAGGGCAACCGCCCCCCCCAGACGGCGGGCCACTACAGGAACGACCCCCGCCCCCCGAACAACAACAACCACAACAAGGGGACCCCCTCCGAGCCCCCCTACTCTCGCAGCCTGAATCCCCATGGCGACGGCGATCGAGGAGGGGGTGGCGGTCCCCCCCCCAGGGGAGGGAGGGGGAGCCGGGGAGGGGGTCTCCCCCCCCAGCAGTACGGGGAGCGTAGCCCCTCGGTGGTGGTGGAGGAGGTCCGTAGCGACGGCGAGGACGACAACAACAACAACGACGATCGCACGACGACGACGGCGGGGGTAACCATGCCGACGGGCGCGTCCCACTCCTCCCAGTACCACCACCCCCCCCACCCTCACCACCACCACTCGGCGCCGTCTCCACGGAGACCCGAGCAGCACCAGCAGCACCAGAGAGCTCCTCCCCTTCCTCCCCCTAGCGAGCGCGACGCCACCCCCCCTAACCTCCCGCCCCCCCACCCCCACCCCTCCGCCTCCTCCCCCCCCCCCGAGCGGCCCGTGGAGAGGAAGTCGTACTCGGCGGCCCGCCGGACCCGGGCCCGCCCCGCCGAGCTGGGCAAGCAGACGTCCCTGGACGAGCCCCCCACCCCCACCCCCTCCTCCCTGCCCCCCCCCACCAACGCCCCCGCCACCACGACCCCCCCCGTCTCCTCCTCTGTGGGCGGGGGGGTGAAGAGTGAGCCTCCCTGGGTGGGTCAGAACCAGAACCAGGGAGAGCCGGCCCCCCAGGGAGGGCTCCCGGGGCTGGACCAGGACCTGGCGCGCCTCAGCATGGCCGGGCAGAACTGGGCCCAGAACCAACCCCAGTCCTACCTCCGCACTGAGATGAGGGGTGAGGGTCCTCTCTCTACATCGCTCTCTCAACCTATCTATCTATCTCTCTTTCTCTCTCTCTCTCTCTACCTCTGTCTTTCCAGTGTTTCCCCTACCATGGCCGCCCCCCCCCAACGGAACCCCCCCGCCCCCCCAAGAAAGAGGAATTATTCGGTTGTTAAGTCGTGACGTGTTTCCGGGTCCAAAGTTGGCTGAGGCGCTGTCTTCGAAATGCCGCAATAATAATCATAATTAATTATATTTATATAGCGCTTTTCCGAGGCTCAAATACCTTGACAATATGGGGAAAACGGGAAAGTGCTGTGTCCCTTGTTGTATGAATAGATCCGAGTCTAAAAAACGATTAAATTGTCATTCTACCGCTGTAGTACACTGGTATTCTGGTGCGGAGAATTTCTGGTTTGGACCCGGAAATTGCAAAACGTCACGTTTGACGTCAGACGTAACAACGTAGACACCAAACTGACAAGCAGGCTAAAATATCCGCATTTTTTAAACGCACCCAACCCGAATCTGGCGAGTGGCAAGCCCATGGGCTCGTTGGTAACGTAGTCCGCCAGTAGTCTCGCATAGCGAAATCGATCTCAACACTTCGCTTCGCGCTGGAGAATAATACAAGATTGTGCGCGAGCGACGCGAGAGAGTTTTTGCAGGGTGAGATGTCTGCAGATGGAAAGTAAGCAAGTTGAAACGTTAGCAAATATAATTGCTGAGTGTTCTAACAGAGCAAGTTGGTTCAAATTGGTCGTTATTATTGTGACTAGAAAGTGTCTGATTATAGTTCCATGGTGTGTAAATAGTGTCAAAGAACTAGCAAGCTAGCTAGCTAGTTCAGAGGTGATGAGATGAGCTAGTCACTAGCACACATGCCAGCTAAAGAGCTAACTGGATGCACTTTATTATTTTACTTGAAGTAGATATACTATCTTTCTTATTCTGCTAGAATTGGGCTTTATGGTAATACCATAATGGCATAGTTACAGTACATGGACAGTGGATTGAAGCATTGGAAATGTCTGTTTTTTATAGTTAGACATACGATTTTTTTTCAGGTGAGAGTAAAGTAAAAATGACATTATCTGACTGCATTGCCCACAGCAATCCAATATTCAATTATAATTATGTTATAAATGTATATGGATCAATGTATACCTCTTATTAGATTATAAATACTCTGGTTGTTATGTTTGCCTTTTGGTTGACAGCAAAAGAGGCAGAGAGGAGGGTAGAGAAGGAGAGAATGAGAGAGAGCAGGAGAGAGCAAGAACCAGGTGAGAAAGTGGACAGGTAGTCAAGACCACATAAGTAAGTAGCCTCTAATGGCCCATAGGGCAGGAGCCTATACCTTGTTTACCTCTCTCTCCCTACCTCTCTCTACCTTTCTCTCTCTACGTCTCTACCTCTCCCTACCTCGCTCTCTCTCTACCTCTCTCCCTATCTCTCTCTCTCTACCTTTCTCTCTCTACCTCTCCCTACCTCGCTCTCTCTCTACCTCTCTCCCTATCTCTCTCTCTACCTTTCTCTCTCTACCTCTCCCTACCTCGCTCTCTCTCTACCTCTCTCCCTACCTCTCGCTCTCTACCTTTCTCTCTCTCTCTCTCTCTACCTCTCTCCCTATCTCTCGCTCTCTACCTTTCTCTCTCTCTCTACCTCTCTCCCTGTCTCTTTCTCTCTCTACCTCTCTCACTCGCTCTCTCTCTCTCTCTCTCTCCCCCTCTCCCTCTTTCTATCCTTCTACCCCCCCCTCTCTGTTTCTGTCTGTCACTGTTGCTATTTTCAAATACTGCGGTATACGGTATTACCGCCCAACCCTAGTGTGTGTGTGTGTGTGTGTAACTGATCCTTTTCCGTCTGGTTGCAGGCGTTCCCAGCCCAATGCACATGGGAGGAGCCCCCCCTCAGTACAGTAACATAGAGGAGATGGTAAGTGTGTGTGTGTGTGTGTGTGTGTGTGTGCTTTTTCTCCGGAAGTTACTCTCTGAATTTACTGGGTTTTGAGTGTTTTGAGTCATTGTTTTAAACTAAATGTCACCTCTCTCACCCCTCTCCTTCCCCACTCTCCCCTCCTCATTCCCTCCCCCCCTCCTCCCTCCTCTCCCTCCTCCTCTCCTCTCCTCCTCCTCCTCCCCTCCTTCCCTCCCCCAGGGTGTGGGTGGTAACCGTGCGAAGCGTTACTCCTCCCAGCGCCAGCGGGCGGTGCCAGAGCAGCCTCCCATGCATATGGGGGTGATGGAGTGCCCCTACTACGAATCCAGTGAGTCCCCCGCACCACCACACATCACTACCAGGGGCACTGTGTGTGTGTGTGGGGGGGGGGGGGTGTAGGCTAGCTCTAACCGGGAGGGAATCATTTCCATATTTTCTGACCAGAAACGTCTCATATGACCAGACCCTAACTAAACCAATCAGCTGGCTGGTGGTCGGTCAGGTGGTCAGTCACCACCCTTTCCGGGCAACTGCCTGATTCCGGGCAACTGCTAAATGATTCCATCCAGGAACACTCGCCACCTAGAGACCCGAGTGTTTTTATGTTTGTGTTTTTTTACCTAGCAACAATACTTTGATTGGCTATCAAATGAAGCGTCGTCATTTATGCGTTCTTGGTGGATAAAGGCGGCGGTGGCGTTGTGTGTTGACAATTTGGGCGACTTTCTTCACCCTCGGGTGTTAATATAAACGATTTAAAGACCCAGTTCACCACAGACACCAGTAGAGGGCGCCCTTCTAGACTCTTGGGTGCGTTCTAGAAGCGGACTGTTGTGAACGTCTCTCTCTCTTTGTGTTCCAGTGCCGTATCCAGGACCAATCTACACGCACGGAGACAGCCCCGCCCCCCTCCCGCCCCAGGGCATGATGGTCCAGCCGGAGATGCACCTCCCACATCCGGGTCACCCTGGACACCCAGGTAAGACACGCTGAGAGAAGCTGTGATTGTCTGAGAGACGCTGTGATTGTCTGAGAGACGCTGTGATTGTCTGAGAGACGCTGTGATTGGCTGAGAGACGCTGTGATTGGCTGAGAGACTCTGTGATTGGCTGAGAGACGCTGTGATTGGCTGAGAGACGCTGTGATTGGCTGAGAGACTCTGTGATTGGCTGAGAGACGTTGTGCTTGGCTGAGAGACTGTGATTGGCTGAGAGACTCTGTGATTGGTTGAGAGACGCTGTGATTGGCTGAGAGATGCTGTGTGTTGATTGGCTGAGAGACGCTGTCAAATCTCCATTGAA
>NC_137675.1:84086541-84089041 GCF_963989245.1 Nansenia antarctica
TGTGCTGTTGAAGCTTGACCCTAGTCTCTTCCTGTAGGGCTCTGAGGCTCCAGCCTGTCTGTCTGTCTCTCTCTCTGCCTCTCTGTCTTACCTGTCTGTCTGTCTGTCTTACCTGTCTGCCTGTCCAGGCGTGGTCACATTGTGCAGCATGTCCTCCTGTCTCTCCACCTTCGGTCTTCCCTTCGGTTTGTTACGGATCCAGATGGCGCTCACCTACATACTAGACTACCCCAGGCTCCTACCACCACAGAGAGGGGAGGAGAGGAAGGGAGGGAGGAGGAGGACGGGGGAGGAGGAGGGGGAGGGGTCACGTAGCGTTAACGTTTTGTTATTTTCTGCTTCCCTTTCACAGAGTTCTGTGTTTTGTTATTTTCTACCACATAAATAAATACTGTTTTATTGTTATTATTATTGTTATTAATGACCACAGCACCAACAGCCTGGGCCTGATGTACTGGGCCAGGCTGCAGCTTGGTGGCTTTCTAGTGGACCTGTACATAGAGGAGGATAGATGTATACTAAAGCCTGGGACTTCACAAGAAGCAGTTATACTTTGGTTATACTACAGTTATAAAACAGTTATACTTCAGTAACACAACAGTAATATGACGGTAATACCTGAGTTATAATACTAGTACCACCAGCCTGGTCTGTCTCATCCTAACCCAGAGTCCCACAGGGACATCAGTCAGTTTTCTGTGTTCAAAAAGAAAAAGGGGTTTGTTTTGATGAGTTGATGAGTGGATGGATGGATGGATGGTCGAAAGAGGTTATTATTAATGACCACATTACCAACAGCCTGGGCCTGATGTTCTCAGTTTTCTGTGTTCAAAAAGAAAAAGTTGATGAGTGGATGGATGGTCGAAAGAGGGGAAAAAAGGAAGAAAAAACAGGCGTTTCTCTGTTTTTTTTCAAATGCAATTATTTGTTTTAGCAAGTTTTGCTGTTTTGTTTATTTTGTATCATCCCCCCCCCTCTCCTGGTCTACTCTGCTGTGATAGGGCAGTGCTGAATGTGTCTCCACCAATAAAACTGCGTTGTCTTCTGATCTCAGATGTTTGATCCAGCTGGTGATTTTTATTTTTATTTTTTCTTTCCGCTTCCAACTAACAAACACGTTATTCAACACATGCATGTTATACATACATACATCAACGTTCATATGGTTGTGAGGGGATTTTAAGTTGGTGCCGGAGGCCGAGAGCCACTCTATAGTCAGTCCTACTGTACCCTCCATGGCTGAGACGTTAGTTAGAGAACACACAGATGTTTAAAGGTTTCTTTCTTTGTTTAACCTGAGTCAGTATAGCTAAATTGAGCTGTGTTCTGAAAAAGAAAAAAAAAAGTGTTATTTAGAAAAATGGCTGTTAAGAAGAATATAATTTTTAAAAATGTTGGTTAACTTTCTCTGCCTTAAAAGAATATTGCTGATTTAAGTAATTGATTAATTGGTTTTTTGACATATCTGTTTGGTTTGACTAGACCTGGCAACACTGTGAGAAGCTTGTTCGTTCCATAGATGTTTGAGTATTTGAATAAAAGTGATTTTAGTTTCTGTTTCTGTTTTGTTCTTGTTTGTGGAGCAGTTTTGTCAAGTGTGACGGCCCTGGCCCCATATATTGTCCTGGCCGGTACTAACATCTGTTTCCCTGTCTGCAGAGAGTACTGCTGGACAGGGTTACTAATCAGGGGAATGCAGGTCAGCTGGTGGACAGCTGATTGTGCCCCACCTGGTTCCAGGATCCGGGACATATAAAAGACCCATGCAGGCCTCAGTATGGAGGCCCCCTTCTATGCACCATTATTTTCTATTCTATTTGTTTGTTCCTTGTTTCACACCATGCAACACTCACCTCACCACTTTCCACTACACTCACATTACACCACTGATTTACTGACTACCACACCTCATCTTATTATTGTTATTGGCCTCATTTAGTTTATAATAAAACATTTCTTATCATTACTTTAAGATCGTGTGTGTGTCTCCCGTCTTTTGTCATTGATTGATTGAAAACTTTATTAGAAGATTTTCAGAAGTAGGTACATGAAAGTACATATTACATACAAGGTCAACTAACAGGATAAAAACCCAAGAAAGCCCTTTTGCACTTTGTACCATATAAATAAACGTTATTATTATTGTTGTTGTTGTTGTAGTTCTTCTTCTTATTATTATTGTTATTATTATTATTACTACTATCATTTCGGTTACCGGTATATCTTTGGACTACGGCAGGCAGACGACATAGTGCTTGCATTTCTTTGCATCATACCAGGGATGTTTCTCATACAGGTTGTAGGTTAGGGTGCATGGACGGACCAATCACGATGAAATGCGCTGACGCACTGCATTTTGGGCGCACGCTGACTGGTTCTCTAATGATATGAACGACCCACGTCCTGTGATTGGTTAATTAAGAGACGTATTCAGGCTGTACAGAACGCCATTGGCCATGTTGTCTTGAATAATAGATTAGAAGGCGTTTCCGTAGCAACA
>NC_137675.1:84094041-84129041 GCF_963989245.1 Nansenia antarctica
TCCTCCTCCTCCTCCTCTCTCCTCCTCCTCCTCCTCCTCTCCTCTCCTCTCCCCATCCCCTCTCCTCCTCCTCCTCTCCTCTCCTCTCCCTCCCCATCCCCTCTCCTCTCCATCCCCTCTCCTCCTCCTCTCTCCTCCCCATCCCCTCTCCTCTCCTCCCCCTCTCCTCTCCTCTCCTCCCCATCCCCTCTCCTCCTCTCTCCTCCCCATCCCCTCTCCTCTCCTCTCCTCCCATCCCCTCTCCTCTCCTCCCCATCCCCTCTCCTCCTCCTCCTCTCTCCTCCCCATCCCCTCTCCTCCTCCTCCTCCTCCTCCTCTCTCCATCCCCTCTCCTCTCCTCCTCCTCCTCCTCCCCTCTCCTCTCCTCTCCTCTCCTCTCCTCCTCCTCCTCCTCCCCCTCCTCCTCCTCCCCCTCTCCTCTCCTCTCCTCCTCCTCCTCCCCCCCCTCTCCTCTCCTCCCCCTCTCCTCTCCTCCCCTCCCCCTCTCCTCTCCTCCCCTCCCCTCTCCTCTCCTCCCCCTCTCCTTTCCTCCCCCTCTCCTTTCCTCCCCCTCTCCTTTCCTCCCCCTCTCCTTTCCTCCCCATCCCCTCTCCTCCTCCTCCTCCTCCTCTCTCCTCCCCCTCTCCTCTCCTCCTCCTCCTCCCCCTCTCCTCTCCTCCTCCTCCCCATCCCTCCTCCCCCTCTCCTCTCCTCTCCTCTCCTCTCCTCTCCTCTCCTCTCCTCTCTCCTCCTCTCCTCTCATCTCTCCTCCTCCTCCTCCTCCTCCCCATACCCTCTCCTCTCCTCTCCTCCTCTCTCCTCCCATCTCCATCCTCTCCCCCTCTCCTCCCCATCCCCTCCCCCTCTCCTCCCCATCCCCTCTCCTCCTCCTCCCCCTCTCCTCTCCTCCTCCTCCCCCTCTCCTCTTCTCCTCCTCCAGGTGGGTAGTAATGCAGGTATCGTAGGGATGACCAAGGAGCACCTGGGTCTGGCCCTGGCCCTCAACGTGCCTGTGTTTGTGGTCGTCACCAAGATCGACATGTGTCCCGCCAACATCCTGCAAGGTCAGAGTTCAACATTTACATTTACATCTTTTGGCATTTAGCAGTTAGTTAGACGCCTTATTCCAAAGCGACTTACAGTCGATACATTTGACTAAGCAAGTGAATCATCAATCCACCAGTCGTAGCAGGAAGAGTAATCTAGCTCAGGCCAGGGGCCATTGGCAGTCTCCGTGATAAAAGGAAAAAAAAAAGGGTGGGGATGTTGACAGCCCTGCATACACACACCGTTTACAACCGTCCATAACACACACACACACACACACACACACACACACACCGTTTACAACCGTCCATAACACACACACACACACACACACACACACACACACACACCGTTTACAACCGTCCATAACACACACACACACACACCGTTTACAACCGTCCATAACACACACACACACACACACACACACAGTTTACAACCGTCCATAACACACACACACACACACCGTTTACAACCGTCCATAACACACACACACACACACACACACACACACACACACCGTTTACAACCGTCCATAACACACACACACACACACACACAGTTTACAACCGTCCATAACACACACACACACACACACACCGTTTACAACCGTCCATAACACACACACACACACACCGTTTACAACCGTCCATAACACACACACACACACACCGTTTACAACCGTCCATAACACACACACACACACACACACACACCGTTTACAACCGTCCATAACACACACACACACCGTTTACAACCGTCCATAACACACACACACACAAAATGACAACGTCATGAAACACCGTCTGGAAAACCCCCAAATAAATGGTAAATGGTAAATGGACTGACTTATATAGCGCCTTTATCCAAAGCGCTTTACAACGGCCTCTCATTCACCCATTCACACACACATTCACACACCAATGGCGGCAAGCTGCCATGCAAGGCGCCGGCCCGCTCATTGGGAGCATTTTTGGGGTTCAGTGTCTTGCCCAAGGACACTTCGACATTTGGCCAGCCGGGGCTCGAACCGCCGATTTGCTAACTTTGCGATCATTAACGACGGCTCTACCTCCTGCGCCACAGCCGCCCCGCGGTTGAAAATAAACGTTTTCAACAAAGAGTTCCAACTGAGCGGAACCAGAGCAACTGGCCGGAACGTTCCCTGTAGATTGTTCCGGCAGCGAGGTTGAAACTCTATCTCTCGTGTCCTCCCCTCCTCCCCTCCTCCCTCCTCCCCCCTGAGAGGAGGACAGAGGACAGGAATCAGGTCTCTAACAATTGAGAGAACATTACAAAATAATGATATAATAATTCCACAGTAGTCAGCACAAATTAACAAACTCTCACACCCTGTGCTCTCTCTCTCTCCCTCCCTCACACTCTCGCTACCAACACCCCCCCCCCCGCCTCTCTCACACTCTCGCTACCTCTACCCCCCCGCCCTTCTCTCTCTCACACTCTCGCTCTCTCTATCCCCCCTCTCTTTCTCTCTATACCCGACTATATAAATAAACGTTACTTACCGGTACTTACTCTGTGGCGTTGTCATAGAGACCCTGAAGCTGCTGCAGAGGCTGCTGAAGTCGCCGGGCTGCAGGAAGATCCCGGTGCTGGTCCAGAACAAGGACGACGTCATCGTTACCGCCTCCAACTTCAGCTCCGAGAGGTGGGGGGGGTTACACACACACACGCACACGCAGGACAGGTACACACGCGCACACACTCACACGCACACACACACGCACACGCACACTCACACTCACGCACGGGCACGCACATGCACGCACACGCACACACACACACAGACACAATGACACTTGAATGCCAGAGAAGATCAGCACATGACACTCACTCACTTGAATGCTTTATACATTTTATTACTTGAATTACACGTGTGTGTGTGTGTATGTGTGTATGTATACCTGTCCTGTCCTGTGTGTGTGTGTGTGTGTGTGTGTGTGTGTGTGTGTGTGTGTGTGTGTGTGTGTGTGTGTGTGTGTGTGTGTGTGTGCATGTGTAGGATGTGTCCTATCTTCCAGATCTCCAACGTGTCGGGGGAGAACATGGAGCTGCTGAAGATGTTCCTGAACCTTCTGTCCTCCAGGACCTCCTACAGGGACGACCAGCCGGCCGAGTTCCAGATAGACGACACATACTCTGTACCGGTACAATACACACACACACACACACACGCATACTCACACACACACACACACACACACACACACACACACACATACTCTGTACCGGTACAATACACACACACACACACACACACACACACACACACACACACACACACACACACACACACACACACACACACACACACACACACACACACACACACACACACACACACACACACACACACACACACACACACACACATACTCTGTACCGGTACAATACACACACACACACACACACACACACACACACACACCTACTCTGTACCGCTACAATACACACACACACACACACACACACACACACACATAGACAACACACACTCCCTCACTTGTGAGTCTCCACACACTCCCTCAGACACGCTCTCTCTCTCTCTCTCTCTCCCCCCCTTCCTCCCGTCTCTGACCGTGTCTCCCTGTGGGGCAGGGTGTAGGTACAGTGGTGTCTCTGACCCTGCTCTCCCTGTGTGGCAGGGTGTAGGTACAGTGGTGTCAGGGACTACTTTACGTGGACTGATACGTCTGAACGACACCATGCTGCTCGGCCCAGACCCCCTGGGAAGCTTCCTCCCCATCGCCGTCAAATCCATCCACAGGAAGAGGATGCCGGTGAAGGAGGTCAGGGGGGGCCAGACCGCCTCCTTCTCCCTCAAAAAGGTCAGTAGCAGTTTTGTTTTTTTATGTAGCTCCACCTGCTGGTGGGTCTTGGAACTACACAGTCTTTCTGCTGCCTCCGGATGTCATTTAATGTTTGACTCAAAATTAATAATAATAATAATAATAATAATAATACGTTAGACTTAGGCTACGTTAGGCTTTTCTAGACACTAAAAGACGCTTCACAAACTGAAAAGATTGAGTAGTAATGATAAAAAGAAACAAAATAAATAAATAGAAGAAAGTATAGGGGGCCTAATTAAGGTAGTGCTGGGGACACATGGGAAGTGGAGGGGGAGAGGGTTAACTGGTGATGAGATTAGCGATGAGTGTTTCGTATGGTATGAGTTCGTCTGGGGAGGTGGGAATCGGAGGACGGGCTCGTTGTCACGCAGGAGTGGAATGAGGAACGGTATCAAACACAAGTTTCTGACCTACCTGTCTATGTTTACATGTGTATAACACACGGTTATATCTGTTTATAACTTTTTTTGATTGATTGATTGAAAACCTTTATTGTCCCCAATGGGGAAATTTTGTTGTCAAACAGCTCAGTTAGGGCAGAAAACATTCAATACAGAAAACAGAAAAACATTCAATAAAATACATAAAACAGTGCAGGCTCAATAAGTAAAAAGTTCCAAAAGTTCCAGCTCCAGGTCTCCCCCACCCTGCAGGGCCTGGTTGTAGAGTCGGAGTGCAGCTGGAACAAAGGACTGTCCAAATCTTTTTGTACTTTGACGGGGGAGAACAAATCTGTGGCTGAACTTGCTCCTCATCCCTGCCAGCTCGCAGTACATCGGGTGGGAGGGATTGGCCAGCATGGCCGCCAGTTTTTTCCCCATCCTCTGTTCTGCCACCACCTCTAGGCTGTCCAGCCCGGTCCCCACCACAGAGCTGGCCTTCTTCACCAGTTTGTTTAGCTTCGCAGCATCCCTGGCACAGATGTTTCCACCCCAGCAGGCCACGGCGAAGAACAGAACGCTGGCAACCACCGACTGATAAAACATTTGCAGCAGCTTGTTGCAGACACCGAAGGACCTCAGCCTTCTCAGGAAAAACAGTCTGCTCTGCCCTTTCCTGAGAAGAGCCTCGGTGTTGTCAGTCCAGTCCAGTTTGTTATTAATTTGTACTCCCAGGTACCTGTAGGAGTCCACCCTCTCGACTTCCACCCCCTTGATGGTGATGGGGGCTGGGGTCCTTCTCTTCCTCCTAAAATCCACCACCAACTCCTTTGTTTTGCTGGTGTTAAGCAAAAGGTAGTTGGTGTCGCACCACTGCACGAAGCTCTCCACCAGGGCCCTGTACTCCTCATCCCTGTCGTCTGTGATGTAACCGACGATAGAGGAGTCATCCGAAAACTTCTGCAGGTGGCACTGGTCGGAGCTAAACTGGAAGTCGGAGGTATAGAGGGTGAAGAGAAAGGGTGACAGAACAGTTCCCTGGGGGGCACCGGTGTTGCACACCACCACCTCAGACTGACAGCCCTGCAGTCTCACATACTGACGCCTGTCTGTGAGGTAGTTGTGGATCCAAGCCGTCAGGGAGTCCTCCACACACATCACTGCTAGTTTGTCAGCCAGCAGTGATGGCTTGATAGTGTTAAATGCACTGGAGAAGTCGAAGAACATGGTCCTCACCATGCTCTGTGGCCTCTCCAGGTGTGTGTAGGCCCTGTGCAGCATGTAAATGATGGCATCCTCCACCCCCATGCTCTCCTGGTATGCAAACTGCCGGGGGTCCAGGAAGTCCTTCACCTGGGGCTTAAGGTGTTGCAGCACTAGCCTCTCCAGGATCTTCATGACCTGTGGTGTCAGGGCGACAGGTCTGTAGTCGTTTGGGGTGCTGGGCCGTCCCTTCTTTGGCACTGGGACGATGCAAGAGGTCTTCCAGAGCTGTGGCACCCTCCTCAGTCTTAGAGATAGACTGAAGAGATGTTGGAATGTGTCCGCCAGCTCTCCAGCACACACCTTCAGAACCCTGGGGTTGATGTTGTCTGGACCTCTGGACTTGTTCACATTCACCCTGGAAAGCTGCCTTCTCACCTGCTCAGATGTTATAAAGCTGTGAGTACCGGTGTCTCCAGGTGTGAAGCATGCTCCCTGGCTCCTGGTGTTGGTAAGGGGAGGCAGTTGCTGCTGGGGTGCTGCTGGGGTGTCACTGCTTATAACACCCTTTTCTTTTTGTCATTCTCTGTCTTCCTTCAGTCACTCAAACGCAGACGTGCGTCAGAGCAGGAAGTGAACATAACAATGACTTATTCTCTCCCTCCCTCTCCTCCCCCCCCTCCCCCCTCTCCCCTCCCTCCCTCCCCCCCCCCAGATCAAGCGCTCCTCCATCAGGAAGGGCATGGTGATGGTGTCTCCCAGGCTGAGCCCCCAGGCATCCTGGGAGTTTATGGCAGAGATCCTGGTCCTGCACCACCCGACTACCATATCCCCCCGATACCAGGCCATGGGTGAGACACACACACACACACACACTCACACACCACCCGACTACCATATCCCCCCGGTACCAGGCCATGGGTGAGACACACACACACACACACACACAGAGATCCTGGTCCTGCACCACCCGACTACCATATCCCCCCGGTACCAGGCCATGGGTGAGACACACACACACACACACAGAGATCCTGGTCCTGCACCACCCAACTACCATATCCCCCCGATACCAGGCCATGGGTGAGACAGACACACACACACACACACACACACACACACACAGTATATGTGTACAGCACTGTGACTGCTCGTGGTGAAGACCTGCAAAGAAGAACCAGATGGGAGACAAAGAATTGTACATTTCTTCCTTTACATCCTTCTCTCCCTCCCTCCTCTCCTCCCTCTCCCCCTCCCTCTCCCTTCCCCTCCTCCTCTCCCCCCTCCTCCCTCTCCCTTCCCCTCCTCCTCTCCCCCCTCCTCCTCCTCTCCCCTCTCTCCCTCTCTCCCTCCTCCCCTCCCTCTCCCCCCTCCTCCCCTCCCTCTCCCCCTCCCTCTCTCCCCTCCCTCTCCCCCCTCCTCCCCTCCCTCTCCCCCCTCCTCCTCTCCCTCTCCCCCCTCCTCCTCTCCCTCCGCCCCTCCCCTCCCTCTCCCCCCGCCCCTCCCCTCCCCTCCCTCTCCCCCCTCTCCCTCACTCCCCCCCCTCTCCCTCACTCCCCCCCCCTCCCCTTCCTCTCCCCCCTCTCCCTCCCCCCCAGTCCACTGTGGCAGCATCAGACAGACGGCCACCATCCTGACTATGAACAGAGACTGTCTGCGTACGGGGGACAAGGCGGCGGTCCACTTCCGCTTCATAAAGACGCCAGAGTACCTGCACACCGACCAGAGGCTGGTGTTCAGAGAGGGCCGCACCAAGGCCGTGGGCACCATCACCAAGGTCAGGGCTTAGGAAGGGTTATGAGTGGTTATGGAGGGTTATGAGTGGTTATGAGTGGTTATGGAGGGTTATGGAAGGTTATTAACGGTTATAAAAAGGGTTATGAAGAGTTATAAAAGGTTATGAAGGGTTATAAAAACATATTAACGGTTATAAAAGGTTATGAAGGGTTATGAAGAGTTATAAAGGGTTATGAAGGGTTATAAAAACGTATTAATGGTTATAAAAGGTTATGAAGAGTTATAAAAGGTTATTAACGCTTATAAACGGTTATGAAGGGTTATAAAAACTTATTAACGGTTATAAAAGGTTATGAAGAGTTATAAAGGGTTATGAAGGGTTATTAACAGTTATAAACAATTATGAAGGGTTATAAACAGTTATGAAGGGTTATAAATGATTATAAAGTGTTATAAAAACTTATAAACGATTATAAAGGGTGATGATGGGTCCTGAACATAAATTAATTAAATTAATGAACTGAGTAGCAGCACCTCCTTTGCTCATTCCTCTCTCTGACTGGTCGGTGTGTTTTTCAGCTCTTGCAGTCGACCAATAACCTGCCCTCCAACTCCAAACCGCCGCAAATCAAAATGCAGTCGACGAAAAAGGCCCCGCCCCGCTGGGAGGACGGGACCACGCCGACCAATGAGGACGCAGCGAGCACAGCCAGGCCAGCCAGTCCACACTCGCCACAACAACCGGTGAGAGAGAGGAGGGCGTGATGGATGGATGGAGGGATGGATGGGAGGGATGGATGGAGGTATGGATGGGAGGGATGGATGGAGGTATGGATGGTAGGGAGGGATGGATGGATGGGAGGGATGGATGGAGGTATGGATGGGAGGGAGGGAGGGATGGATGGAGGTATGGATGGATGGGAGGGATGGATGGGAGGTATGGATGGTAGGGAGGGATGGATGGATGGGAGGGATGGATGGATGGAGGTATGGATGGGAGGGAGGGAGGGAGGGAGGGAGGGATGGATGGAGGGATGGATGGATGGGAGGGAGGGAGGGATGGATGGAGGGATGGGAGGGATGGATGGATGAGATAGAAGAGGGTTTGAAAGAAAGAAGTATGGACGGATGGAGAGGAGGGGGGGTGTAGGGGAGGGGTTGAGAGACAGAGTGAGGGATATATATATGTTTGTGATGTCACAATGCCTCTCCTGACATGCTTCTAGAAGCTTCTTTCCCGTGTTCCGTCTGACCTGCCTAATATCTGTTTCCTGCTTCTCTCCTTTTTCCTCTCCTCCTCCTTTCATTACTGCACTCCTCCACTGGTCCCTCCCTCCTTATTACTCCCACCCTGATTACATACGTCACTGTCACCGTGGTTACTCAACCTGCCACCCATCTTTTTGTCCTGTTCACCTCCTTTTCACTCTTTTTCCATCACCTCTTTTTCATGTCTTTTTTATTTTTTATCTTCACCTTCTTTTCTCTTTTGGAATCACAACACTTCTTCCTTGGTTTGTCCCCACCTCTTCTCCATCGGTCTCTCTCCTCCTCCACCCTATCTACCACACTCTTTCCTCCACCCTCTCTATCACTCTCTCTCCTCCACCCTCTCTATCACTCTCTCTTCTCCTCCATCCCTCTCTATCACTCTCTCCCCTCCATCCCTTTCTTCTCCGTCTCCCCTCCGTCCTGCTCTCTTCTCCTCCTTCTCTATCCCTCACCTCTCCATCCCTCATCCCTCTCTCTCCTCATCCCTCATCTCCTCATCCCTCCATCTCCTCATCCCTCCATCTCCTCCTCCCTCATCTCCTCATCCCTCCATCTCTCTGTGTTGTTGTGTTGCTGCCTCAGGCAGAAGGGGAGGATGAGCCTCAGAGTAAGGAGGGAAACAAAGAGAACAAGGTAAATGAGACCTTGACATCTCCCAACGCACCACCGCTGGGGAGCTAGCCTGAGGAGCTAGCCTGTAGAGCTAGTCTATGGAGCTAGCCTGGGGAGCTAGTCTATGGAGCTAGCCTGTAGAGCTAGTCTATGGAGCTAGCCTGCGGAGCTAGTCTATGGAGCTAGCCTATGGAGCTAGCCTGGGGAGCTAGTCTATGGAGCTAGCCTGCGGAGCTAGCCTATGGAGCTAGTCTATGGAGCTAGCCTATGGAGCTAGCCTATGGAGCTAGCCTATGGAGCTAGCCTGGGGAGCTAGCCTGCGGAGCTAGCCTGGGGAACTAGCCTGGGGAGCTAGTCTATGAAGCTAGCTTTGGGAGTGGGTCTTGGCCAATCAAGTCCTTTGTTTTTTTGTGTATTGGCCATGTGTGAATGTACAGATTTACTTTTAGTGCAGTTTGATCCTGTTAGTCAGCAGCTCGAATTTGCATGAAAGCCAAAAGTGAGCGGTCCGCCATCTTTACCGTAATATGTGTAATAGATGCGACAAGACATTTTGAGTTTTGAATACTGCAAATAGCGTTTGCATGACGTGCGATGCATTTTCAGACTAAAACTACGGTAGTAGTATCAATCATTGTTTTGCTAAAAACATTGTTAACACTAGGACAGCCGCATCACATACTCTTAGCGCCGCCTCTTTACAATGGGAAGCTGCTACTTACACACAAAGGCCACTAGTTGGCAGTCTTATAGCTTTATATTAGTTTATCCTGATGTGATTTTGAAAATGTAAGGATACTGGGTGGTAGAACGCACATATCTAGGAAAAGTCATGAAAGGAGGGTCCTGAAATGTGATCGAGTGCAAAGATATAACACTTTTTTTTACTCACATGGCTGTTCTAGTGTTAACCAAAAACCCAGGCTTATTTTGATTAAATCTCGAGAGAGAGACTTGTGAAAACTAAGCCTGGATTTTCCTTCAGCAACGTTGATGGAACACCCCCCAGCTCACCCGGCTGTTGAGAGACTCAGGGCCCTATTATGCACTTCATAAGTCTTAAGCAATAAGACGAGGCGGTAGATCTAAACTTAAGACGTGGAGGCGTGGTCAAGGCCACTTTGCTATTATGCGTGCGGTAGTGGGCGCCTAAAACCCGGCGCTAAGCAAAGAAATTAGTCATGGGTGTGTTTTGGGCGTCTTCTCAATCAACCCAATCAGCGTGCCAGGTGCCATTCCCTTTAAGAACCGGCTGCGTTGAGTCTTTAGCGCTATGCTATTATGGAAGTCCTAAGAAGGAGGTCAGCGCGCTTCTCTGCAGAAGAAAGTAACAAGCTCGTGCATGAGGTCATTGCTGACCAAACGACATATGTCAGTTACTGCCTGACGGGTGAAGCGCAGCTCATCCAAGCATTGCTGCTCTGTAAACAGAATAAAAGAATATATATATCGGCTATATTATACATATTTTAATAATAGGCTATAATATAATTGTAATTGCAATATATTATAGCATTATTGACAGTTGGATCACCAATTGAAAGCGCTAAAATGCTTAGATCACGAATCCAGGATTGATTTGAGATTTGGCCCGAGGTAACAAAGTCGTTGCCGGTATATGCGCTCGGCGCGCCGTCTTCGTCTATCATAATTCCTTCCTAGGATATATTCCATTGTTCTCTCTCTCTGGCTTAACATTTGCCAGTGGTGGCATTTATACTGTGACCGTAATTGACGTCTTGCCGTGGAGCCACGTGCGTGTTCATGTGTGCCCACATGCATGCGCAAACCGCGGAGGCGCGCTCGTGTTTCAAAACGTGCATGAAGTCTAAACTTAAGAACTTTTCAAACCACTTCTTAGTGCTAGGAGCAAAGTCAGATCGCATAATAGCAGGGGCGCCTAGTGCACTTCATTAACATATGAACACTCCCACAATGAGTAATATATGCACGGGAGTTTTACGTCTTATGTGTGGGCGCCTATCGACACCTGCATAATAGCAGTAGCGCGTATGAAGCGCATAATAAGGGTGGCGGTAGGTCTTAACCTGGCGGTGCGTCTTAATTAAGACTTAAGACGGCAAGTTAAGAAGTGCATAATAGGGCCCTCAGTGTTCTCAATTCTTCTCTTCTTTCCAGCCGAAGGGGGGAGGAGGAGGAGGGAGGAGACGAGGAGGCCAGAGACATAAAGGCAACAAGGCCCAGACCAGCAGCACCACCAGCACCACCTCCTCCACCACCACAGCAGCCTCCACATCAGCAGGGACCGGGGGGTCCTAGACCCCTAAACCACCGCCCTCTCACCCCCCTGTCCCGTCCCGCACTCCCTCCATCCATCCCGCGCTCCCTCCATCCCTCCATTCCACATCCTGCTAAATAAATATCGCTCCATCAAGTGTCTTTATCGCTTACAGAAGACAAAACCGTCTTAAGAGCAGGGGGGGCGGGGGGGTAGGTGAAAAGAAAGCAGCCCATCCACCCGCCACCCCCCCCCCCACCCACTGAAATATTTATTGACAAGGCAAGTTACGAGGTTTTTACGATTTTATTACTGGCCCGTATTATTATGGTCACCAGCAAAGTTCAGTCAATCTCCTGGGGGGTATTTCATCAACGTCACTAAAAGAAAATCCAGGCTTATTTTTCATAAGTCTCGTGAGACTTACAAAAGACAAAATAAGGCTGGGTTTTTGTATAGATCTTGCGGGGTTTATCCAAATAAGCCTGGATTGTCCTTTAGCGACGTTGATGGAATACCCCCCTGGTTGCTATTAGAGCGTCCGTCTCTCCGTCACACGCTGACCTGACTCCGTCTACGACTACTTTCCTCTGAAAGTACCAGACTGTGGGAGTGTGTTCAGAGACTTCGACATGACGTTGTTGTTGTTGTTATATCACAAATGAACACTTGAGATGATCCCATGTCCACAGTTGCTGTGTTGATTGTGATACATGGTGGCGGTGGTGTTTGTGTCCGGTTGCCATCCCTCACAGGAGTGGAGGTGTGTTTTTTTGGGACCATCACTGTTTACATGTTGTGGAACTCAACAGTTTGCCTCTTGACATTGACCAATAAAAACTGGCTTTATTGAACCTGTGTTGTGTTTGTTTGTTTTTTTCATCCTCCTTCGTGTGTGTGTGTGTGTGTGTGTGTAAAGAATGCCATGTTGGTATCCATATAGTAAAAGAGCACAGTGGACAAGGGATTGATTTACAGATATAGAAGTGTATATATATTTATTTTTCTGTGTATAGTTTAACATACTGTACATACAGGGAGGAGGGGTACTCTTCAATGACGATGCCAGAGTGTTCTCTTGTTGACCTTCTGGAACGTCTGCGGTGTTCTAAACATTCCACTCCATTGTTGCTTGTCCAAAACACTTCTAAAGTTGCCAAATAAATTACCGTAATACTTCAAATAGAAGAGACGTAGAGTCTTGAGTTGTTAGGTTGTTGTTAGGTTATTTTGGGGGGCACAGTTCAGTGGTGTTTTACACAAGCAAACAGCCAACAGTCTATGTGAGTGAGCTATGGAATATTCGGTTGTTAAGTCTGACGTCAAACGTGACGTTTAGCAATTTCCGGGTCCAAACCAGAAATTCCCTGCACCAGACTACCAGTGTACTACAGCGGTAGAATGACAGATCAATAGTTTTTTAGACTGGGATCTATTCATACAACAAGGGACAACAGCACTTTCCCGTTTTTCCCATATTTGTCAGCGTCTTTGAGCCTCGGAAAAGCGCTATATAAATATTATTATTATTATTACTGAGGCATTTCGAAGAGAGCGCCTCAGCCAACTTTGGACCCGGAAACACGTCACGACTTAACAACCGAATACAGTACTCTCTCCATCGATATGGTGTTCTCATATTAAACATTACTCAAAAATGTATACTCTCTCTTTACAAAGAAAAAAAATAAAGGAAATGCTGCTGTTTACATGGTCATTACAAACTATCATAAATCATCTTCATACATATATGTAACATGGTCGACAGGAGGGACGTCGGTCGTCCCTCTCAGCCCAACAGAAGTGACTGGACAGTAGCTCACGTGCACAGTGACAGTGCACGGGGACAGTAGTACTATCACTAGTCAGTACCACACACACACACACACACACACACACACACACACACACACACACACACACACACACCCATAAGCTGGAACCACCAATGGGGGTGGTGTGTGTGTGTGTGTGTGTGTGTGTGTGTACAGACCACCAACTCTGTACATCAGGAATGTTAACATCCAAGAGTGTTTTCAGTTTCTACTCAGAATCACTGGTGTGTGTGTGGCACACAACAAACACACACAGACACTCAAACATTCACTACAGTAAAGTGGCTTCATTCAAGAACTGAAACCACTGGTTCACCTACCAACGACACCAGACAGAGAGAGACAGAGACAGAGACAGACAGATAGAGAGACAGACAGAAACACAGAGACAGAGAGACAGACAGAGAGACAGTGACAGAGAGGGAGAAAGAGAGAGAGAGAGAGATCTTGAGGCGTGGCCAGGATGGTTGAGGTGAAATGGTTGATAAAAAACATCAGACACCCCAAAGACCCTTTTTGATTGGCAGAACAAGAGCAGAGGGTGCGTCTCATTGGTGGAGAGGATCAGCTGACGGCCAGAGACTCACAAGGTGCAAAAGGCTTCAGTTGATGCAGGTGAGCCAGGAAGGGAGGGGGGGGGGGGGGGTAGCAACCACGTGTGTGTGTGTGTGTGTGTGTGTGTGTGTGTGTGTGTGTGTGTGTGTGTGTGTAGAACGGTGGTCATGGTGTGTGTAGAACGATGCTTCCTAGTGAGGACACCACTGTGTGTCACTGGGTGGGTGGTAGCAGGGTTTTTTTGCAGGCCGTGTGTGTGTGTGTCTAGCCGTCGATGTCCCAGCTGAACAGATGATGCTTCACCAGCATGTCCTGAACACCCTCCTTCAGAGGCCTCTGCTCCTTCTCCTGGAGAGAGAGAGAGAGGAGGGAGAGAGGAGGGGGGGAGAGAAAGAGAGAGAGAGAGAGATGAGGGATGAGGAGAGAGAGAGAGACAGATAGAGATAAGGAGAGAGAGAGAAAGAGATGAGGAGAGAGAGAGTTAAAGAGAGGATGCATTCAAGCATGTGCATGTGTGTGTGTGTGTGTGTGTGTGTGCGCGTGTGAGTTGGTAGCTCACCTCTTTCTTGGCTGGCAGCTCACAGTCTTGGGAGAGGCTGAAGGCGAACTTGGAGAGAACTCTGAGGAGACACGATGAACACAGGTAAAGGCCCCGTTCCATCTCCACTCCTACGACCCTACGGCCCCATTCCATCTCCACTCCTACGACCCTACGGCCCCATTCCATCTCCACTCCTACGGCCCTACGGCCCCGTTCCTTCTCCACTCCTACCAGCCTCTCCACAGACACACACAGACACACACAGACACACACAGACGCACACAGACGCACACACACACACACACACACCCACACACACCCACCCACCCCCCCCCCAGCAGTGTGTTACTGTTACCTGAGCTCACACTTGATCTGGACCCAGCCCGGGGAACGCAGGAAGGACCAGGGCTGGTACCACTTCTCCACCGCCGGCATGCTGGAGCACAACACCTCCAACCACAGGTGCAGCACCTGTTCACTGAGGGGGGGGGGGGGGGGGGGGTTAGAGAGGAGATGGGGGGGGGTGTGTGTGTGTGTGTGTGTGTGTGTGTGTGTGTGTGTGGTGAACGAACATGCATGTACACGTGTGTGTGTGTGTGAGTGAACGAACATGCATGCATACGTGTGTGTGTGTGTGTATGTGTGTGTGTGTGTGTGTGTGTCTGTGCGTGTGTGTGTGTGTGCGCGCTTGTATCAAAGGACTAGAGGTCAGAGGTCAGCTGACAGGAAGGGAGACTCACTTGAGGCCGACACACACCAGGGAGCGGAACTTGACGTCCATCTGAGCGTGTGCAGAGTCGTGACTCATGTTGACAGACTGCACCGCCTGGGGGGGAAGACAGGGGGCGCTCAAACTCTCGGACTCATACAGGCAACATACAGGCTGAACGCTTCACCCAATAAGAATACTAATAACCTTTATTTGTATAGCACTTTTCCTGCAAACATTGCAGCTCAAAGTGCAATTTTGATAAAAAGATGGGTTTTTAGTCTTGACTTGAACATATTTGCTGAGGTTGCATCCCTAATGTAAACCGGCAGTGCATTCCACAATCTGGGTGCATAAAATGAGAATGCAGCCTCACCAAATCTCTTCTTTTGTACATGTGGTACACAGAGAAAACCAGGGTTATCTGGGTTATTTCTGAGGAAATATAAAAAGATGACTTACTCTGTACAGTAACTCCTCTGGAGTGAGAACCTTCCCATCCTCATCTAACCTGCAGGGAGGGAGAGAGAGAGGAGGGGGAGAGAGAGAGGGAGAGAGAGAGAGGAGGGAGAGAGAGAGAGAGGAGGAGAGAGAGAGAGAGAGAGAGAGAGAAGGGAGAGAGAGAGAGAGGAGGGAGAGGAGAAGGGAGAGAGAGAGAGAGAGAGAGGAGGGAGAGGAGAGAGAGGGAGAGGAGGAGGGAGAGAGAGAGGAGGGAGAGAGAGAGAGGAGGGAGAGAGAGAGAGGAGGGAGAGGGAGAGAGGAGGGAGAGGGAGAGAGGAGGAGGGAGAGAGAGGAGGGAGAGAGGAGAAGGGAGAGAGAGGAGAAGGGAGAGAGAGGAGGAGGGAGAGAGGGAGAGAGAGGAGGAGAGAGAGAGGGAGAGGAGGAAGAAGAGGGAGAGAGGACAAACATCAGTACACTCTGTGAGGACATTGCTGCAGTACATAGTGTGTGTGAGTGAGTGAGTGAGTGAGTGAGTGAGTGAGTGTGTGAGTGAGTGAGTGAGTGAGTGAGTGAGTGAGTGAGTGAGTGTGTGAGTGTGTGAGTGAGTGAGTGAGTGAGTGAGTGTGAGTGTGTGAGTGAGTGTGTGTGTCAAAGTGTTACCTGTAGGTCTTGCACAGCACCAGTCTGGAGTAGACAGAGTTAAAATCCCTCTCCACTTCTCTACTAGCAGCCTGAGGACACAAAACACACTCAGTTACACACAGACAGACAGACAGACAGACACAGACAGACAGACAGACAGACAGACAGACAGACAGACACAGACAGACAGACAGACACACACAGACACACACAGACACACACACACACACACACACACACACACACACACTCCTACCCCCCCCCCCCTCCCCCTCCTCCCACCTCCTCTATGAAGAGCCAGGGGTGGCAGGGCCCCCCCAGGATGGAGGGCTTCTTCAGGCCGTGTTGGAAGATGGCCTTCAGGGCGGGGCACAGCGTCCCCCGCGCCAGGTCCGTCACCGCCTCCGTCACTGAGTCATCCCCGGCCAGGGAGTACTGGCCAATCAGGAGACAGAACACCACAGAATGACCAATCAGGAGACATAACACCACAGAATGACCAATCAGGAGACAGAACACCACAGAATGTTCATATACTCAGAGGGCTGACCAATGACATCAGAGGGGTGTGGTCGACGAGACCGGACCAAACAACACGTCTGTAACCGTAGCGATAGTTGACACACGTACCTCTTTGCTCCTTTCGTCGAGAATCTCTACGAACTTTGCTGGAAACCACCCTGGAGAGAACACACACCACGTCAAACACACACACCATGTCAAACACACACCACATCAAACACACACCAGGTCAAACACACACCAGGTCAAACACACACCAGGTCAGTGAGTGACAGGAGGACTCACCTCTCAGCCCGTTGAGCTCTCCCACCCAACAGTGCTCATCCTTCTGTGAAACGATCTGAGAGAGAGAGAGAGAGAGAGAGAGAGAGAGAGAGAGAGAGAGAGAGAGAGAGAGAGAAACAGAGAGACAGAGAGACAGAGAGACAGACAGAGAGACAGAGAGACAGACAGAGAGACAGACAGACAGAGAGACAGAGAGACAGACAGAGAGACAGACAGACAGACAGACAGACAGTTAAAGAGCCATTCAATGGTTTCATGTAACGGTGGTTTCATGGTGGTTGTGAGTGTGTGTTTGTAACCTTAACCCCCTATCCCCCAACCCCCTAAACCCTGAATCCCTAACCCCCTATTCCCCTAACCCCTAATCCCCCTAAACCCTGTCATCCCATCAAGATGAGCTTCACGTCACGCAGTGAGAGAGAACTGATGGAGAGTACATACGTGTGTGTGCGTGTGTGCATGTGCGTATGCGTACGTGTGTGTGTGTGTGACTCACAGTGATGATGTCATTCTTCCTGAAGCCCAGCTCGTCGTCGTCATGGCGCTCAAAGTCCAGCAGGGCTTTGGCCCGTCGCCGTCGGTTACGCGACACGACCAGGAAGTTCTCGTGGTCCCTCTGGTGGCTCTCCATGGAGTAGTCTGGGGTCAGCTCCTAGAGAGAGAGAGGGGGGGGGGGGAGGGAGGGAGGGAGGGGGAGAGAGAAAAAAATATAGATTATATACATTTAAGGTAAGAAAAATGATACACTCAAAATAGACATTCAGAAGAATGTTGCACAGGAGTTGGATATGTGTGTGCGTGTCAGGGTTTCCGTTAACCGGTAATTACCGGTCTTTGTCCGATAAAATCTGTTGAAGTCCGACATATTTAAACCTCTTCGGTCAAAATGTCCGGTGAAAATAACCGCTAAACACAGTAGCCCATTCGGCGGTAACGCGCCCCATCTGGCAACTCTGTCTCTCAACGGCGCGAGTAGTTTAGTCAGTTAATTGAGTTTGATCTAGTCTAAATAAAACCACTGCAGTGACCGGAGTCAAGGTTATTGTTCTGTGTGTTTTGGATGTGCTAGAGCACAGTGAATGACCACCGAGGGCCGTGAGATGCGGCTAAAAGGACGCTAGCGGCCATCTCAACCCCGTTCATTGATTGAGCCTGCCGTGCCCGTTCCAGCCCTGAGTCGGGAGAAGTACTACCGGAGTAGTGCGCTACTATCGACAACCTGGGCTACTGGTACCATTAATTAGGATTGATTAGATTAGGTTGACAATACCACACTACATTTGAGTTTAGGGATATCAATGTTATATATTTGTGTATGTTTTATCTTTATGTATTAAATGTTATAATTGTTCCACATTTGAGACCTGTCTTCCCCCCACTCAGTTATTCAGTCGAGTGTCCATCATTTTAGTTCAATTTAGTCTATCTATAGTGTTAGAGTTTAATTTGTGCCACTAAGGTGAAATAGTCCACGGGTGTGTATCCCCCCCGATACATCCTCCCCATTCTCATACTCCTGAGTCCGAGTAAGTATGATTTGACAGGCAGCTAGACTTAATGCCTTCCCAATCAGCGAGACGTGGTTATAGAAATGACGTTGTTTTATTGATAAAAAGGGTAAAACTGGAAAGAGAATATAAAAAACTTACATTACTGTCGTGAAACTATTTAACACACTTCAGTTAACGTAATGTGGAGTCCGTTCATTGATCGATCGATGCAGTCCGTTCAAATAGCCATCAAAAGCTAAACTAGGCATACTTAAAATTACCAATTACATACTCAAATCCCATTAATGCAATTGAAATAAACATCTTAAAGTAGCCTACAGTCGTAATTCAACGTAGCAAAGGTGACTAGGCTGCCCAGTGTGGCGCGCGTGCAGCCCTGGACATATTATGCCATAGTAGCGCATGCGAATCATGAAAGCCTATAATATAGTTCGCGATCTAATCGTATCGGATGAGAATTTAAATAGACATTAAATGGCATAGGCCTATATAGGCTACACAACAGCTAATCACCGCGACAAACATATATTATATTCTAATGATGACCGGAATTTCTCCCGTTTGTCCGACACATTGAAATCTTCCCGGACACGTTGACCGGCACCAAATTTTTCTAACGGAAACCCTGGTGCGTGTGTGTGTGTGTGTGTGTGTGTGTGTGTGTGTACCGTGCTGCTGTGTCGGGGGTCCAGGCAGTGGAAGTGTTCGGAGGTGCGGGTGATGGCCTCCCTCAGCGCCGCCACCAGCTCCGTCTGCTTGATGTTCTTAGACTTCAGCGCCTCCGCCTCGTCCTCCCCGAACAGCAGGGAGCTCAGGGTGGACTTCCTCCTCAGGGACTGTCTCCTGACCACCTACACACACACACGTACACACACACACACACACACACACACACACACACGTTAGAAATACACCCATTCTCTCCCTCTCTCACGTTTGAAATACTCTCAGTTAGGCCTGTGTAACAATTTCAAATTTTGCTGCACAATTAATTGTCTCAGAAATAATTGCCATTAACAATATAATCGTCACTGAATCCCAAATTGCTCCCAATGAGCAGGCCGGTGCCTTGCACGGTAGCTTTCGCCATTGGTGTGTGAATGTGAATGTGTGAATGAGAGGCCATTATAAAGCTCTTTGGAATAAGGCTCTATATAAAGCCGGGTACACACAAGGATTTTCAAAATCTTAACCGATTTTTTATCTGAGACAGACCCCACACATGAAGATAAAAAATCTTGGATTGAACAGCCTTGATCGTATTGTGTGTGGTGTGCGCCGACTTTCCCATTTCAGCAACCCACAGACATAAAGATTATCATTACGACAGACTCCAGACTCTCTAGAGCAGGGGTGCTCACACTTTTTGGAACCAAGATCTACTTTTCAAGTAGCCAGTCTGCCAAGATCTACCAGTCTAGTTTCAACATCGCAAACGTACATGCACGTACTACAAACACACACACACACACACACACACACAGTTCCCAGCCTGCATAGTAAACTCACAATACACTTTCCCTCTCTCTGTCACACAGCCACAGGAGAAGACCATCACAAACCCTCCCTCTTTGCTATTCTCGCTCACACACATTCACACACACACACACACACACACACACACACACACACACACACACACACACACACACACACACACACACACATTTGCCAGTCTGCATAGGGAGCCATAGCACAAACCCTCCCTCTCTCTCCCCCCCTCTCTCTCTCACTCTCTTACACACACACACACACACACACACACACACACACACACACACACACACACACACACACACACACACACTCACTTTCTCTCACTCACACTGACAGCCAGTCTGCAGTACCATAGCCAACTACTGATCCAACAAACAGAAAAGTAAACCAGATACAAAACAGGTAATTCCCTAGTTTGAAAGGAGGAAATAAATGCATTTCTCTACCTTAGTGGGAGACCTGGCACTGGGAGGAGGCAGCTAGTTTCTAGTAGTCAGGGCTGTAGGAGCTGGTTGCAAGGTGTCATCAGCCACTGTGGATCTGTCATCGAAAAGGCAATCTGCAGCCTCGAGAAACGCTTTTTTCACAATTTCGCCGTCTTTGAATGACTTCTTGTGTTTAACAAGAACGTGACTGACGCGATAAGAAGCTATCGTTACAGCTGTACGTTTTCGCTCTTTTGCCACATTTCCCTTCTAACAGCCATCGTAGATTTGCAGATCAGACAGATGCACTTCCAATATCACATCGTGTAAAAGTCCTCCTCCCATTCTGGATGGAAGTTATACGTTATTGGTTTCTTACTTGGTCCAGCTTCCCCACTCATTTGTATACCCTTTCTTTAGTAGTAAATAGTAGAAATTGGAAGGCTAACTAGTTAATTAGTCTCGCCGGTATTTTGTATTTTGTAGTTGGCGCTGTTGACTGCGCATGCGTGGTGAACCGTGTGTTAGGTGAAAAGATCAGATCGCAGACTGGCTTACCTGTACGTCAATCAAGTGGCAAAAGCCATAGTGAGGATGGATGATAGGCGACTTTTTTTTTTTTTTTTTCTTGTGAACTTTTTTTTTTTTTTGAACTTTTTTTTTTTTTTGGTTCAATGCCATGCGATCTACCCATACTACCTTTGCGATCGACCGGTCGACATTTACGATTGTCGGCGCCGAAAATTTTCAGAGCAGATTGTCGGGAGAGATTGAGTCTTAACACGCCTCACACCACAAGATAATCTTATAGGATAATCTTTAGAGCCATCCGATAATCGGGCGTTTTCTGTCTTTGGTCGGAAGGGGGAAAATCGGGCCAGAATCGGCCAGATTATCTTTATGTGTGTACCCGGCTTTAGTCAGTCCATTTAATTGTTTCACTGTTATGTGATAATGTAATAACACAGCAACCTATGAAGTGAAACCATGCCTCTTTATTGTCATAAAAGGTATTGGAGATGTACAGTACCAGTCAAAAGTTTGGACACACTTGAATGGGAAAGTATGTCCAAACTTTTGACTGGTACTGTAAGTTTTGCTAGGCAACTCGTATTGGCCATTAAAAGGGTACAGAATGTCCTAAAAATGCTGGCTTCTCCACTGTATTGAATGGCCGCATCTCTTTTGCGATGTAACTGAGAGCGCGCGCACCATTTGGAACTGTCTCGCTTATTTCGTCTGTCGGTTTAACGACTTATCAAGACCCAGTTGCCAGGAGGGACCAGCCACTGCAGCGGCACCGAGCGATTTGTTGATGACTGCAAACTGTGTGGAATGGTGACTTCTGAGGTGTTGTTTTAAATTGGTTGTGTTCGCACTTTAGACAGCGACTGTTTTCTTACAGATCTGGCAAACCGGCTCCTCCATATCTGCAGGTTCTCCCCTCTGGTTTGGCTGGAATCCTAAATGATCCCATAACTGTGCAGTCGTCGTGTTACGTTTTGCAACAAGCTCCATCTCTCTATCATATAGGGCTACTGTCTGGTTTGCCGAATCCGGTGGTGTTGTTGCCCCCCCCCCCCCCCCCCCCCCTCACCTTGTTGAGTCCGGTGCCTAGCGGGTGGTGTGAGGTGTTGTTGTTGCCGAGGTGCTGCTGGGCCTGGTCGTTGAGGATGTAGGCCAGGTGCTTGTGTCTCTGGGCGTCCAGCGTCTCCTGGGTCAGCCCCCCCGCCAGCCTCATGGCCTCCCCCAGCACCGCGGGCCCGTCCACCAGCTGGCTGGGCAGGTCCGACAGCGTGTTGAAGATGCACGCAGAGTTCTCAGACGACACCAGCTCCTCCTCCTGTTGGGGGGGAGGGAGGGGGGAGGGGGGAGGGGAGAGAGGGAGGGGAGAGGAGGGAGGGGAGGGGAGAGAGGGGAGAGAGGGAGGGGAGAGAGGGAGGGGAGAGAGGGAGGGGAAAGAGGGAGGGGAAAGAGGGAGGGGAAAGAGGGAGGGGAAAGAGGGAGGGGAAAGAGGGAGGGGAGAGAGGGAGGGGAGGGGAGAGAGGGAGGGGAGAGAGGGAGGGGAGAGAGGGAGGGGAGAGAGGGAGGGGAGAGAGGGAGGGGAGAGAGGGAGGGGAGAGAGGGAGGGGAGAGGAGAGAGGGAGGGGAAGGGGTTAAATATTGAGACAGAAAAAGGAGTACCAGACAGTGTTTAGAGGATAGAAGAGATAAGAGGAATTAGTTAAAAGTGGAGGGATAGAAAGGACAAGGAGGGAGAGAGAGAGAGAGAGAGAGAGAGAGACAGAGAGAGAGAGAGAGAGAGAGAGAGAGAGAGAGAGAGAGAGAGAGAGAGAGAGAGAGAGAGAGAGGAGAGAAAGAGAGCTAAGAAAGAGAGAGAGGAGGGAGAAATGACATGGCTAGTTTTTTTGTCCTCAGAGTAGAAAGACAGAGACAGCTCCAAAGAGAGAAAGAGACAGACGGACAGAGAGAGAGAGAAAGAGAAAGGCAGAGAGACAAAGAGAGAGAGAGAGAGAGAGAGAGAGAAAGGCAGAGAGAGAGAGAGAGAGAGAGAGAGAGAGAGAGAGAGAGAGAGAGAGAGAGAGAGGGAGAGAGAGGGAGAGTGAGAGGGAGAGTGGGGGAGAAAGAGAAAGCATGCCCAGGGTGATCTGGAACAGACAGAGGGACAGACAGACAGACACAGACAGGCAGACAGGCAGAGGGGCAGACAGGCAGAGGGACAGACAGACAGACAGGCAGACAGGGGGAGGGACAGACAGGCAGACAGGGGGAGGGACAGACAGACAGACAGACCTTAATCTTGAGCATGCCCAGGGTGATCTGGAACAGCACCACAGAGCCCTGGTAGAACAGCAGGTCCCAGACCCGCAGCAGCAGACGCACGTCCACCACGCTGGCGAAGGACGTCAGGAACCAGTGGAGGGTGATCAGAGACAACTCTGGAGGAGGGGGGAGGGGGGGAGGGGGAGAGAGGGAGTAGACTAGAGGGTTAATATTGGGTCAGTGTTAGGTACAGTACAGAGGGGGGATAGAAGGGAAGAGAGAGGGGGAGTGAGGAGGGGGAGAGGGAGAGAGGAGAGGGAGGGGGAGGGAGGGAGGGAGGGGGATAATAATAATAATAATAATAATAATAATAATAACAACTGTTTCACTTCTTCTGAAGTCACTTTACAGAACTCAAAAGAGCAGTTCTCTTTCGTTGTTGTGTCTAGTATACATGTGTACGATATACAGGTGCTGGGGGTCATTCCACTAAAGGTGGCTTAGTATATCGGCGATTGAAAGAAATCAGGCGATCAGGCAACTCGGGATTGGAATTCAAGCCTCAGGTGATTCCTCGAACGAGGATCAGCCTTGTGTCATCAGTGTTCACAGAAGACAGGCTTACAAATCTTCGATATGGGCGCGTGCACGCAGACATAAAGAGCCCCGAAGAGTCGATCTGTCGAAATGAAGATACTCCACTCTGCAGGGGTACTACATTTGCGCAGCATTCCCGAATTATTGATCTTTATGAAGACGGAAAAATAAGATGTAAAATAGTGCAATACTGCCGCAATCAACAAGGCGAGGGAAATGGTTTGGCAAGAAATTGCTGACCGATTAAATGCGTAGGTCATACTAGCCCCAGTTATTGTTATATGTTAATATTTTAATAAATGAATATTACTACTGTGGTGATATCAGCAGCAGGCTACAAACCGTCATATCGCCACAATGGCCTAGTGGTATCGACCGCTGCCACAGGATTTTTTCATCATTTTTAGACGTGGTTCGAATCCCTCTTCGGACACACTTTTTACTGCATTTCGTTGTCTGAATCTAATCTAAAATCTCATCTAAAAAAGTATGTAGGCTATAAAATTATGGTGCAGGCTAATTTACAAGAACTGACACGATTACAATGGTGTTTGAAGCCTTTGCATGAAATCTTCGGTTAAATGTAAAAAAAATAAAAATAAATCACTTAGTCAAGTCTCGAACTCGCAACCTTTGGAACTCCAGCTGGCTGCCTTAACCACTGCGCCAACCAGACCGCTGTGATAACAGCAATGCAAGTTGATAGACATACCTATTTCATTTTATTTTATTTTTTACACTTTTTAATTTATGTATCCATCGATCTATCTATCTATCACACTTTCAAAATATCTAGTTATCTATCACACAGGCTACCAGGCTAATTATATCTGACTCAGAAGGAGATCAACCAAGCAGCGAATTATTTGAGCCACATTGATGGAACTGAACGCAAGCTAACATTATCGAGGCTTAGAACTTTATCGAGGCTTAGAACTTTATCGAGCTTCGTGGAATAGCCCCCTGGTCATATAATTAGAATATCATCAAAAAGTTGATTTATTTCAGTAATTCCATTCAAAAAGTGAAACTTGTATAATGTATACATTCATTCCACATAGACTGATATATTTCAAGTGTTTATTGCTTTTAATTTTGATGATTATTACTGACAACTAATGAAAACCCCAAATTCAGTATCTCAGAAAATTAGAATATTACTTAAGACCAATACAAAACAAGTTTTTTTTAAAATGTTGGCCAACTGAAAAGTATGAACATGGAAAGTATAAGCATGTACAGCACTCAATACTTAGTTGGGTATGACCAGCACCTGTATGTACAACAATATTTTGTATCACAATATATTATATCCACTGTGTTTAGTTTGTTTTTCATTTGTTTACTCCATTATGCACTTAAATTATCTTTAATAACACACATATAACATTACTATAACATGCATACACATAGAGCACACATATAATTTACTTATTTTTTTTCAACAATATATTTATTGAGTTTTTGAAAAAGATAAAACAAATCTTGAAAATAAATAATTAGTAATAATGATATATGTATATACTGTACATACAAGCAGATAACTCACCAGAATTGCCATACACATGTAGGCCTATATATAGTACGTACATTGATGGAGAGGCAATCATATAACTGAGCTCATATATACACATACAAAATAAAAGGGAGAGAAAAAATAAAATAAAGGTAATAATAAAAACATGAAACTGTAAAAAAAAAAATAAAAAAAAATAAAATAAAATATAATTATATATATAATAAAGAAAAGGGTACATTGCAACAGATACATTAATTATATCCTACTCTACTCCTGGTCAATTCACACACCTGTTCAAATGGTTTATTGCAGAGTTTACATTTGTTCACGCCCAGGTTCGTCCATCCAGTGTGATAAGTCCTTGTCCTCCAGATATTTTATGAATGGGCCCCAAATACTTTGGAATCTTTCCTGCCTGTCTTTGAGTGTGTATGAAATTTTCTCTAATGGTAGACACCGAGACATCTCCCTAAACCATTGCACAATACTTGGTTTACCTGTGCTTTTCCACGTTAGTGCTATTGATCTTTTGGCCTGTAAAATACACATATCCATAAAGATCTGTTCACTGCATTTCATCCTGTGTCCCTCTGGATAAATGCCAAGAATAAACAGCTTAGGCTCAACAGTAATTTTAATTGACAGAATGTCCTGTATTATTATTCCAAGTTCTTCCCAGAATTCTTGAATTCTTGGACATTCCCATATACAATGAAAGAATGTACCCTTGTCCTCTCTACACCTGTTACATAAGTCTGGAATGTTGGGGTTAAATTTATTGAGTTTTTCTGGTGTTATATATACTCTCATTATCCAATTGTACTGTAGAAGCTTTAAACGAGTGTTAGCGGTCTGGGTTTGAGCTCTTTTGCATGCCTTGTTCCATTTTTCCACTGATATATCCTCTTGAAGGTCACTCCTCCATGCTTTCAATTTGGGTTCTGAAGATTCTAGTGATCTAGCAATCAACAAATCATATACATCCGAAATAATTCCCTTTCCGAAAGGATTTTTAATTAAAACTTTCTCCAATGAGGATAGAGCGGGTATGGCCAGGGAGTGATTTTGATTAGAATAAATAAAGTTCCTGAGCTGTAAGTACTTAAAGAAATGCTTGCGAGGGATAGAATGTTTGTTTACTAGAATTTCAAATGATTCCATATGCTCATCCTTTGAGTCGAATATGTCATTAATTTGTGTTATTCCTTTGTCAGCCCATAATTTAAAGCCCCCGTCTGCCCTACCTGGCACAAAGTAATTATTGCCCCAAATGGGACTATAGCGAGAGAGAACAGGTGTTTCCGACAAGTATTTTTGTACCTCGTACCATACAGAAATCATGTTTCTCAATATAGGGTTCGATGTTTTCCTTTTAAGGTTTTTCGGATTATCAGAGTATATATATGTCGGCAGTTGGAGCCCTATAGAGTTACACTCAATGTCTTTCCATGCTGGTGAAAGTAGTCCTTCTGTCGAGTAGTAAAACCTCATAGTTCTGATTTGAGTTGCCCAGTAATACCACAACATGTTTGGGCATTGTAGGCCACCTCTGTCATAAGGTAAATACAGAAGAGACAGGCGAAGTCTGGGGCGTCTATTTTTCCATATAAAGTTCGTGAATAATGTCCTTAGTCTAGGAAATAAGTTTGGGGGAGGCGGCAAGGGGATGTTTTGAAAGAGATATAATAGCTTTGGGAGAGTGTTCATTTTCAATATATTAATTCTGCCTATCTGGGAAATAGGAAGAGATGACCATCTATCAATTGATTCGCAAATAGAATTTACAACAGGGCTATAATTAGTCTGTACCACTTCTTCTAACCTGTGAGTAATTTGTATTCCTAAATAAGTAAAGCTGTCAACTGACTTAAAGTGACCAATATAATTGGGTGGGTTCTCTCTCTCATTCGAATTAAGCAGTAATATGGCAGATTTATGGCTATTAACTTTGTACCCAGAAATATTGCCGAATCTTTTAATGAGGTCCATAAGAGCCGGGATCGATTCTCCCAGATTTTTAAGGAACAGGATTACGTCATCCGCATAGAGAGCTATGCGATGTTCAAGTTGACCTATAGGTATGCCTGATATTGATGTGTGATTTCGTATTGCAATTGCTAAGGGCTCAATTGCCATCGTAAATATGAGAGGGCTCAATGGACACCCCTGTCTGCATCCCCTGTTGATTTTAATTGGCATAGATATATTGTTGTTAGTAATTATTTCTGCATATGGTTCTTTATATAATAATTTCACCCATTTACAAAAGTTTTCTCCCAGCCCAAATCGTTCGAGAAGCTCAAACAGGTATGCCCATTCCACCCTGTCAAATGCTTTCTCAGCATCCAATGACAGGAAAGCTGTATCTGGTAACTCTCTTTGGGAATGTAAGATATTTAAAACCCTTCTTACGTTATGAAATCCCTGACGACCCACAATGAACCCATTTTGGTCTCCCTTTATGATATCTGGTAGAATAATCTCTAATCTTTTTGCTAGAATTTTGCAGAGTACTTTTAAATCTGAGTTGAGGAGGCTGATTGGCCTCATGTTTTCGCATTTATCATTTGATTTTCCAGGTTTAGGAAGGAGAGTAATCAAAGCCCCTCTCAAGGAGGGAGGGAGGATCCCTTCCCGAAATGATTCATTAAACATCTCAAGAAGAGGTTTCCTTAATTTAGATTCAAATTTCTTATACAAATCGATGGGTAGGCCGTCTGGTCCTGCCACCTTCCCAGATTTCATGCTCTTTATTGCCATAGTGATGTCTTCTAAGGATAAGTCGTCACCCAGTTCCATCCTTTCTTCCTCTGATATACTAGGGATATCAATATTATTTAGGAATAGCTTTTGGTCTGGTAATTCTGGAGCTCTTTCGGAACTATATAGTTTTCCATAATATTCTCTAAATGCCTCATTAATTTTAATAGGATCTATAATAGAGTCATCATTATGAGTCTTGAGGTTGGTAATAGCTCTTTCGGTTTGAAGTTGTTTTAAGCGCCATGCCAAGATTTTTCCTGATTTTTCCCCTTGGTCAAATATAGTTTGTTTAAGTTTTAAGAGATTATCTGTAGCTTTTGCAGTTGACATTTCATTATACTGTGTTCTCAACAATAACAATTCCTGGTGAGTTTTTGGATCGGGATTTTGATAATAATTTCTCTCCAAAACTTTGATTTTTGACTCTAACAATGTAAATTTTTGTTTAGCTCTTTTAGATTTAGAACTTGTAAAACTAATAATCTGGCCCCTAATGTAAGCTTTAAAAGCTTCCCATCTGGTGCTTGCAGAAGTCTCATCTGTGTTGATTATGAAAAATACATCAATTTGTACCTCAAGGAAAGAGATTAGATCTGGGTCCCGTAGCCAACTTTGCTGCAATCTCCATTTTGGTGGATCCTTTTTCAAGCCTGGGTCTACATAACACAAATTATTTGGGGCATGATCTGATATCAGAATACTGTCATAATTACATTCCTTGATTCTAGACACCAGGCCTGCAGAAATTAAGAAATAATCAATTCGGGAGTATGTTTTATGTGTACTGGAAAAACACGAATAGAATAATACCTCAGGGTTTCTGTCTCTCCATATATCTCTAAGATTTAATGTCTTGATAAACTGATGTATAATTCCTCTGCTTTTATTATGGGACTTATCAATATGTGTTAACCTATCTTTAGAGGGATCTAGTGTACAGTTGAAATCTCCTGCTATTATATATTGACCTTTGAGGGTTGATAGAGTGAAAAACAAATTACTGAAAAATTCAGGGTCATCATTATTTGGCGCATAAATGTTGACCAGGTTGAGAAGTTCTGTCAGAAGCATGCCTTGAATTATTAGGTATCTACCTGCCGTATCAGCAATTATCTTTGTGACATTAAGAGGAATAGATTTATGTACAAGAGTCATGACCCCTCTTGCTTGAGTGTTAAAGGGCGCTGAGAATACCTTACCCTGCCACCTCCTCCTAATCCCAATGTCTTTGTCTTTTGAAAGATGTGTTTCTTGAAGAAAAATTATTTGGGAATTAATACTTTTTAATCTCCCCATCACCTGCTTTACCTTTTTTATTTTTTGTAGCCCTCTGCAGTTCCAGGATGTGAACTTGATGTCTAATTTACCAGTCATAGATAGCAGTACATTTGTAAATTCCTTGTATCATTGTGCAATAATGTAAAGAAGAAAAAAAAAGAGGTCAAAAGAGAAAAACGAAGAAAAACAAACAAACAAACTGGGTCTCTCAACAAACTAACCGAGACCCCCCCAATGCTCCAGAACTGAGCATTCCCCCCACCCACCTGTTCACTCCCATAACGCTGAAAACTACTCCACACCGAGTGAGGAGTAGTGAGGCTGAACTGATTAATCTCCTTATAAAGAGTAACCTTCTCCCTCCACTAAATGTGAAATAAAAACCTAATTAACAAAGTTGGTATATTGGTCAACCACCACTAAATGTTAAGTATAGAAGCCCATTGTGAATTGTATATTATAATAACTAAAGAATGTGGATCAGCAGTTGACACCCTGAAAATAACTGAGCCCAAACTGAGTTTGAGCGGCATGTTATGGGGTGTTGCTGTTATAGTACATACACATACATGTGTTGTTCAGGAAACAGTGCTGCTCGAATAGTGCATTGTGGGCTTATGAGTTTTAGTGTACCCTTTCCGTTACTTTCTGACCTACCGATCCACTCTAATATCCTCAAGGGAAACACATTGGCATATTAATCGCTTAAATAGACACAATTCAACTTGTTTCATGTAACTTGAAAAAACGAATAACTGTGAAATAACATTGTAAACCCGTATCATGGGTCTAGCGTAGCATTGAATCATTGTTGACGGTGAACTGTGTTCGAGTAGTGCATTTTGGGACATTGAGTCTTAACGTGCTAATTTCTGAGCTACCCTCAACTGAATGACCCCAATATTTTCTCCGAAAACATAATAGTATGTTAAATCACCTAGACACACACAGTTTAACTGGTTTGCAAATAAACATATAAGAAAAAAGAACAATATAAACCAGTGTTAGAGGTCTAACATGACGTTGCTCGTTATCAAAGCCAGCAGTAGTGTCTCATATACTCATCCACTACCGTTCTCTTCTTGGATTCGTTTGATGAAACTTTCCACTTCTGTCGGTGTGCCAAAAGTTTGTGTTTTGTCCTTGTGTGTCACCAGCAATCTAGCCGGGATCAACATGCCATGTTTTATCCCCATGCTACGTAATTTCTGTCTGGCCGAGTCGAATTCCTTCTGCTTCTTGTGTTCTCCTGTCGCTAGGTCGGGGTAGAAACGTACTGGTTTGTCCTTGTGTAGGATTTGTTTTTGGGCTCTGGCTGCTCTTAATACAGTCACCTTATCTCTGTCGTTCAGGAATTTCATGATCATCGTTCTCGGAGGCGCGTTGGGCTCCCGTCTTTGACCAATGCGATGAGCTCTCTCCAGTGTGAGTTTGGATCTTAGTGCTGCGAGCCCCAGTGTCTCCGGTATCCAACTCTCGAGAAAGGTGCAGGCGTCGTCTCCCTCCTCTCCCTCCCGCAGGCCAACGAGTCTCAGATTAGACCGCCTGGCTCTTGATTCTAGGTCTGTCACCTTGTCTTCCAGTTCTTGTTTCTTTCCCTCCAGAGAGTGGACCTTAGCCTGGAGGACATTCACCTCATCCTCCATGTTGGAAATACGGACCTCTGCATGTGTAATTCGTTCCGTACATTCTCCCATATCTTTCCTCAGTCCATCAATTGCGACCAACATTTCTTCATGTCGGTTTGCAGACTCGGACCTCAATTCTCTGATAGCTTCCAGAATCCTGTCATATTTTCCCCCTTCTTCCTCGGCAGTTTCTGTGATCCCCGCGCTGCTCGAGTTAGCTTTAGCATCGTCCTTGTTTCTAGGAGAGCTGAAGTCCATAATTTTAGATTGTACTTGTGGGTTCTTTCGGGTACTCGGTTTCCCTTGTGTAGACGACATCTTTTACGAGTGGTATGGCTGATTTTCGTTGACTTTAGCTAGGTTTGTAACAGAATTTGTTTGACGATTTTAGTGGAGGTGAGAAAACCAGTCTTCTCAGCACGCCGCCATTACCGGAAGTCCATAATTTACTTATTTACTCTTATTATTATTATTATTATTTTATTTTTTTCTCATATGTATTAAATCCTTGAGTATGTTGTGATGTGAATGTGTTGGGTAATATCATAATGTTATTCTCTCCCCTGAGAGGGCTGTTCACCAGACTGATCCAGAGACACTTTGTGACGTTAGAATTATAAGGTTCCATCTCCATTTTTGTCAAAATTGATTTTTTTACATAATCTGATCCATTAGGTGTTTATTAATGCCTGTGTGGTGTTATTTTTAAAAATGTTGACATTTTGGAGTTACCGTAGTAATAAATAAAATACAAAGGTTCCATCTCACAAAACATAATGGAATGTAAAAACTTTGACGCTCAATATCTCTGAGCTACCCTAAACGGAGATAGAACCTTATCATTCTAAGCTCACGAGTTATCAATGTTTTCAGGTACCAGCTGCAGGATGGTCTGATGGGGAATGTCAACAACTGTGAGATGGGTGCTTATGGGTTTCTGTCTGGGTCAAAATATATTGTTGTCGGGTTGAAGTTTGAACGATCCTACTACTTTGTGTTTTCTTGTTTATTTGTGTTATTCTCTCACCCAAGGGTTTATTTACTGGACACATAGTATAGTCAGATTCCTAAATATTAACTACACACGCATAGTTACAAATCCATAGGATGTTGTAAATGTATCATAGTGATTGCGTCATATGATAATTTTAGGGGGGACATGTAATGCATTTTTCACATGTATGGCATTTCATAATGCTCTATACTGCATCTTGTATTGCATGTATGCATGGTCTATTCATTTTCACACAAAGTGTAACAGTGGAGTATTTCCCGTGGGATTGTTGAGAGTCTGGCTGTCCTGTTTATGAACACAGAGCCCTGGTTGGCTGTCCTGTTTATGAACGCAGAGCCCTGGTTGGCTGTCCTGTTTATGAACACAGAGCCCTGGTTGGCTGTCCTGTTTATGAACGCAGAGCCCTGGTTGGCTGTCCTGTTTATGAACGCAGAGCCCTGATTGAGGGCCTTGTGTTCATGGACAGTGATGGAGTGCAGACTCCTTATCAATGTTGTGACTATGTTGACAATATACCAAATGTACAATGTGAAAGTTGTGTGGCAGTCTTTGAAAGCTTCCCATTGAGAAGTCGATTTGACTGAAATGAAAGATCATTTTCTTTAATAAATATTATACCTAGATTTAAAGCAAGTTCCTATCTTAAGTCTCATTATTAATCCACAACACCAGGCAGGGCAGGTACTGGACTATGAGGTGTCGGAGGACCCTCCTCCTCCCCCCCTCCCTCCCTCCCTCTCCTCACCTATGTCATGCTCCTGCAGCAGTCTGTCCAGGCGGGGCAGGTACTGGACTATGAGGTGTCTCAGGACCCTCTGGTCGGTCTGGACCCCCAGCAGCGTGGAGGAGAAGTAGGAGGGGGGCAGCAGCTCCTCCACCAGGGCGCACATCATCCACAGGGCGTCCTCCTCCTCCAGGAACAGCAGCAGGCAGGACACCACCTGGGGGAGGGGGGGGGGAGAGGAGGGAGGGAGGAGGGAGGAGGGAGGGAGGAGGGGGAGGGGGGAGAGGAGGGGGTGAGGAAGAATGTAAAGGATGGATAGGATTCCTCTTCTCACTATGATAGGGTTCTAAAACATTTGAGTGTGTGAGAGAGAGAGTGTGTGTGTGTGTGTGTGTGTACCCACCATGACAGTGCCCTGTGTGTGTGTGTGTGTACCATGCCAGTGCCCTGACAGTAGCCTATGTCAGGGTACAGCCAGGCCAGGTGTGTGTGTGTGTGTGTGTGTGTGTGTGTGTGTGTGTACCATGCCGGTCCCCTGACAGTAGCCTATGTCGGGGTACAGCCAGGCCAGGCCTCTCAGGACCCTCCTCAGGCGGGGGACCCCTACACTCTGCAGGCTGCAGAAGCACGCATTGGAGGGCATCGTCCTCAACAGGTCCTTCTCTATCTGGGGGGGGGGAGGGGAGAGAGAGAGAAAGAGAGAGAGGGGGATGATGAGTTGAGAGAAAAGAGTGGGTGGGCAGAGTTTCCCATACATCAATTGACACACTACACACACACACGCACACACACACACACTGTGGCAATTCTGCCATGTCTCCGCCGCCGACTGTCACTTCCACGATTTTTTCACACGCTGTCACACGTCACACGCTGCCGGTATCCAGTCGTAAATCATCCAATCCCCGTTCTCTACAGACGACGCGAAATGATAAGGTGTCTCTCACTGAGTGCTGAGAGCGCGATGATTCAAGCAAACCAGGAAGTGGATTATTCCGTCCGTTCGTGTTTGTGCCGCAGGTCGCGTCCGCTGTCTGCGTCTCGGTAAATGTTTTAGCCTACTCGGACAGCGAAGAGCTGGATGCAACGTAATGATACATTTGGATACAATGCCCCGTAAGGATACATTTGGATACAAGGCCGTTGGGAATGTCATACGCTTGCACCGGAGCTGGGGAGAGAGCAGTAGCTGCTCATCTTAAGCAGCGCGGGTAACCCGACACCACTAAGCCTATCGGACTGACAGACTGTCAAAAACTGTAAGTCTTGCGTTCGTTGTGTGGGAGCGGGGTGAAGAGTGAAACTGTTTGGATACAATTGACTGTGATTGAGCTGAACTGAACTTTTGGGGATTTGATGAACTGTTGAATTGACTGTTGATTGAGCTAAACTGAACTTTTGGGGATTTGATGAACTGTTGAATTGATTGTGAATCAGTGGACTGAGCATTTTTGAGTTTGTGAACTGGACACTCCCAAGTTACTGCTGGTTGCATATTTGAGTTGATTGGTTGAGAGTTCTTTGTTTATTCGTGACAATACAGTGCACCTGAATTGCAACACATGTCCTTTGTGTACAAATTTTCGTCTGTTGTGCAAAATACTATAATATTACAAATAACCTATCCACATTTGTATAACAAAAAAGGGTTCATGTTTTGATGCATGTAGCGCTTTGTAAAGGTTTAACTTGACTAAAGACTGACTAAAACAACCCCACACTAACTAAAATTGTCAGGCCTCGCCCTGACTGGCACCCCGGACAACCAAGTCAAAGGTCAAAACCGTTACAACACACACACACACACACACACACACACACACACACCCCTCTGGTCTGTCTGGTACCTGCTTGGCTGCGGTGGTGTCGTCGTTGCAGCTGTTCTTGATGATGTCTTTGTAGGAGATCTCTGACGTACGCTTCTTCTGCAGTGCCCCAGACAGACGCATCCACATCTACCACGGAGGGGGGGGGGGGGGGGGGGGGGGGGAGTTGGGGAGGGAGGGGAGGGAGGAGGGAGGGAGGGAGGATGTACAAGTACAGTTATTCCAGTCATAACGCTCAGTTGGTCCCCTATAGCAATCGGCACCTGTAGTTCTACACTGTGTTCTGTTTCACCCACTCACACACAACTGCTCTGTTTTAATAAAAAAAATTTTTTTTACTTTTAATACTTTTCAAGACACCGCGGATACCCTGTACTTAGTTTGTACCTGAGGTCTCGTGCTGTGCGGGATGCCCCCCCCTCCAGTACCTGTACTTAGTTTGTACCTGAGGTCTCATGCTGTGCGGGATGCCCCCCAGCACCAGGGCCCTGAGGCGCTCTGAGCGGGGCAGCGAGGGGGAGATCAGGTCCCAGGTGAGGTCCCCCACCGTGTGGTTGTGGCTGAACTCCAGGTGGGCCTGCC
>NC_137675.1:84134041-84164041 GCF_963989245.1 Nansenia antarctica
AACGGTGCTCAGCGGTTATAATGTAAAAATACAGTACAACAACATGCGCACACACACACACACACACACACACACCCTGAGGGGCTAGTCATGTCATGGGTTAGAAGACGACACACAACACAATGTGTGTGTGTGTGTGTGTGTGTGTGTGTGTATGTGTGTGTGGGGCCTGCAGCAAGCCATGTCACCAGCCCAGTCCAGGAAGTAGCTGATCTTCCTCCTCGTGGGACTATAGGCCTACTACATTTACATTTTTGGCATTTAGCCAATACAATCGATACATTTGACTAAGCTAAGTGACTCATCAATCCACCAGCCGTAGCAGGAAGAGTAATCTAGCTCAGGCCAGGGGCCAATGGCAGCCGTCGTGAAAAAAAAAATATATATAATTATCTGTGTGCATCTCCTACAGGTCTGCTGCAGTGTTTCCTCTACATGCATTTATTGGTGGCGGGCCGCCACGAATGAATTTCCTCCGCCACGAATTGATTCAGTCCACAAAAAAAAAAAAGAGTTCTCAAAAAAAAAAAAAACTGAATCAAATTCTGAACATTTTAGCTGATTAAAATATATCTGATCCTAGATCAGCGCTATAATGGATGTTGACTAAAAGTGCACCTAAATCCACGCCCATCTCTCTCTAACCGCTGATCCAAAATCAGATTAATGACATTCAGTTGACGACGTGACACAAGGGCTCCTGATTGGTCTAAATGTGAACTGTGGTATTATTGTTATTGTGTACAGGCCACCGTAGTGACATCAGGGGGGTATTCCATCAACATCGCTAAAGGGAAAATCCAGGTTTAGTCTGATAAATCTCGCGAGAGTTCTTAAAAATATCCAGGCATATTCTGATAGGTCTCGCGAGAGTTATCAAAAATAAGCCAGGATTTTCCTTTAGCGACGTTGATGGAATACCCCCCAGGTCAGGTGGGCAGGTTACGACGAGACAACAAGAGACCGGTATTGTAGAGCTTACAGAGCGAGTTAAAATAAAGACACTTACATTGAAATACAGAAGGACTCACGTGTATGTTTAATAGAATAACACGACATGGTGTCAGAAGTCCTGTAAGTGAGTGTTAAGAGTTAGATCGGCCGACAAGTGTCAGTGTGACTAGGACAGTGTGTGTGACTAGGACAGTGTGTGTCTAGGACAGTGTGTGACTAGGACAGTGTGTGTCTAGGACAGTGTGTGACTAGGACAGTGTGTGTCTAGGACAGTGTGTGTCTAGGAGTGTGTGTGACTAGGACAGTGTGTGACTAGGAGTGTGTGTGTCTAGGAGTGTGTGTGACTAGGAGTGTGTGTGTCTAGGACAGTGTGTGTGACTAGGACAGTGTGTGTCTAGGACAGTGTGTGACTAGGAGTGTGTGTGACTAGGACAGTGTGTGACTAGGAGTGTGTGTGTCTAGGAGTGTGTGTGTCTAGGAGTGTGTATGACTAGGAGTGTGTGTGTCTAGGACAGTGTGTGTCTAGGAGTGTGTGTGACTAGGAGTGTGTGTGTCTAGGACAGTGTGTGTCTAGGAGTGTGTGTGACTAGGACAGTGTGTGTCTAGGAGTAGAAAGTGAAACGTGGGCTTAAACACGACTAGACTAGTGTGATCATGTAGTCATATTACTGTGTTAGTAGAAATGATGCGTCTACTACTCTACACAGTGGTTAGTGAAACTGGACCAGTCCGTGTGTGTTGCGAGTATTGAACTTGAGGCTGCGTTCGTAAATTCCCCGGAGCGCACACTGGGTTCAACGTCATAAAGGGACCAAGTCATTTGATTGGACAAGAGGCATTCCGTGAGTGCTGATCAGATTTCCAGAGCGTATTTACGAACGCGCCCTGGCTGTCACCCGAACACCGCGAGCTAGCTCCCCGCTAGGATAGCAAAGCCTCTCTTACCTCCGACTACCAAGTTCACCTTCTGTCCGTGGGCGTCCTCTCGGAAATCAGCCGTCAGTTTAAACAGAGATTTCCTCTGTGTGTGTGTGTGTGTGTGTGTGTGTGTGTGTGTGTGTGTGTGTGTGCGCTATGCACACTTGCATTTACGTTAATCTGCTGACACAACCCAAATGTGTCGTCTGCTCTCAGAAGTGGGGAAAAAACCGTCAGATCATATATAAACGGGTTATTTTGATAAACCGGATACATTTTGTGAATATATATGGTTACTTTCTCGCCTGAAAACATATTAAAACTTCATAAAATGACATATTAACACTTGTAGAGGCAAATTACAGCTTTTCGCTAATGGGCTGTCAAAACGGAGGTTTCAAAAACACTAGACTGACGCGTCACAGTCGCCAGCTGGTCGTGACGCGTGCGTGTGCCAGCTGGTCGTGACGCGTTAGGCCGCACCCCCGGCAGCTTTTGGCAAGCGGCAGGTTTTGGCATGACAGCCCCGCCACTTAAGGATGGATGAGAAAACTATTTGTGGTTTGGAGTAGAGCCAGGGCCTTGCTGTGCCTACACTGCCTGCCTGTCTGCCTGCCTGTCTGCCTACACTGTCTGCCTGTCTGCCTGTCTGCCTGTCTGCCTGTCTGCCTGTCTGCCTGTCTGCCTGTCTGCCTGTCTGTCTGGACTGGACAACAGGTTCTGAAGAATGTCTGTAATTACTGACAGAGACAGAGAAAGAGACAGAGACAGGGACAGAGAGACACAGAGAGAGTCTAGGGATGCTCCGATTTATCGGCCACCGATTTAAATCGGCCGATTTCACTCCAAATGACTCGATCGGTGATCGGCAAAAATGGCCGATCGCAAAACCGATCATTTTTTTGTTTTTGTTTTTTTTTCCCTGGGGAAGACAGATAACTGAACAGAAAACATAGGAGGACGTAACAGTATGTAAACCATGAAGGCCACGTTTATGATGTCTTTTATACAGCCATATCGACTGACTTGGGCTTCAGGCCCTAACTGGGTGATAGGCCAGACCTTTACTATGCCATAAAAATGGGTCTGCGTTTGCTTGGTGCCTAATGGATCAGAGCTTTTGTCTAAAAAGCAAAAAATATGTAGGCTATCCAGTCAGTAGGCCTACAGTTATGTATTTTTTTAAAAATCGGTATCGGTTGATCTTGAGGAAAAAAATCGGTGATCGGTATCGGCCCCAAAAATCCAGATCGGAGCATCCCTAAGAGAGACACAGAGAGACAGAGAGAGACAGAGAGAGACAGAGACAGAGAGAGACAGAGAGAGACAGAGACAGGGACAGAGAGACAGACACAGAGAGACAGAGACAGACAGAGAGAGACAGAAACAGAGAGAGAGAGACAGAGACAGAGAGACAGGGAGACAGGGAGACAGTGAGTCAGACACAGAAATAGAGAGACAGAAACAGAGAGAGAGACAGAGAGAGACAGAAACAGAGAGAGAGAGAGAGAGAGAGAGAGAGACAGAGAGAAACAGAGAGAGAGAGAAACAGAGAGAGAGAGAGAGAGAGAGAGAGAGACAGAGAGAAACAGAGAGAGAGAGAAACAGAGAGAGAGACCTAACCTTTGTTTACCTACAGGCCCACACCCTACACAATGCAAGCAGCACTCAGAAGATCCTGCTGTAGCAGGCTGGGAGCACCCTGTGTGTGTGTGTGTGTGTGTGTGTGTGTGTTTTGGTCTCTACCATCTGAGTCACTGAATCTTGGGTGAGTGACGAGTCGACACATAGGAACTGTGTGTGTGTGTGTGTGTGTTAGTTATTCTCCCCTCTCTGCTGCACGGGCTGACTCGTGTGTGTGTGTGTGTGTGTGTGTGTGTCTCACTCTCTCCCCCTGAATCTTCCTTCAGCTGGTCCTCACAGGCAGTCAGTCATGACAACAAATGGTGAGTCACATACATAAATATTTTGACAGACGCACACACACACACACACACACACACACACACACACGCACACACACAGAGACACACACACGTACACACACGTACACACACACTGAGACACACACACAGACACACACACACACACACACACACACACACACACACACACACACTGATGGAAGAGACAGGCAGCCACCAGCACTGCTGTGCTCAGAATAATGATCAGCAAGCTTGCTCCTGTTAACAGGCTGGCACACACACACATACACAGACACACACACAGACACACACAGACACACACAGACACACACAGACACACACAGACACACACATACACACACATACACACACAGACACACACATACACACACAGACACACACAGACACACACAGACATTTCCGTTAGAAAAAATGTGTGCCGGTCATCGTGTCCGGGAAGATTTCAATTTACCGGACAAACGTGAGATATTCCGGTCATCATATTAAAATATAATATAGCTGTTTGTCGCGGTGATTACTGTTGTGTAGCCTAGCCTATATATAATAATAATAATAATAATTTATTCGATTTATATAGCGCTTTTCCGAGGCTCAAAGACGCTGACAATATGGGAAAAACGGAAAACACAGAAACAACAAGCAACAGATAACATGAGCACATAGAACACAGAGTTAACGAACGGGGAAGGGGAGGTTGTATGCATGTCCATGGGGGGAGGGGGGTGGCAGGGTTAGGGGAGATGGTTAGGGGTAGGGGAGGTTGTATGCATGTCCAGGGGGGGCGGGGGGGGGCAGGGATGGGGGAGATGGCTAGGGGTAGGGGAGGCTGTAGGCATGGGAGAACAGGTATATGCCGTTTAATGTCTATTTCTCATCCGATACGATTAGATGCGAGCTATATAATAAATATAATAATATAACATGATTCGCATGCGCGCTATGCCATTATGTCCAGCGCTGAACGCGCGCCACACTGGGAAATGAACAGACTGCATCGATCAATGAACGGACTCCACATTACGTTAACTGAAGTCTGTTAAATTGTTTGGGATTAATGTGAGTTTTCTATTTTCTCTTTCCAGTTTTACCCTTTTTTTTATCAATAAAACAACGTCATTTCTATAACCAGGGGGGTATTCCATCAACGTCGCTAAAGGAAAATCCAGGCTTATTTTCGATCAATCTCGTGAGATTTATCAAAATAAACTTGGGTTGTTCTGATAAATATCGCGAGACATAACAGAATAAGCCTGGATTTTTCTTTAGCGAGTTTGATGGAATACCCCCCTGGTCTCGCTGGTTGGGAAGGCATTTAGTTTAACTGCCTGTCAAATCATACTTAATCGGACTCGGGAGTACAACTCCTCCTCCGCCTTCACTGTGAGTAAACTGACTCTGAGAATGTCGTCACGTCACATTTTACCGTAATACCCTATATGTTGGTTGAAGTGCAACATCTCAGCTTTCAGGGACAGTTGGAATTTTTTCGATAGAACAAACCATTTAGAAATTACGGTACGGTAATTACAATGTTGGGTGCGGATTTGTGCCGGCGGGGGTACATTTCGGCGCAGAAGGGTTTTAAGAGGGAATTATTTTCACCGGACATTATGACCGAAGAGTTTTAAATTAGTCGGACTTCAACAAATTTTACCGGACAAAGACCGGTAATTACCGGTTAACGGAAACCCTGAACAGACACAAACATACACACACAGATACACACAGACACACACACACACACACACACACACACAATATATATATATAGGCTATATATTACACACGCATATATATATATATATATATATATATATATTATATGCCATTTAGTTGATGCTTTTATCCTAAGTGACTTACACTGCAGTGAGTGAGTGCATACATTTTTCCGCATATATGGTCCCAGCGGGAATCGAACCCAGAGACACCTAAAGCTCTACCACCTGAGGCTCACAGAGGACCACAGGGTGTCATAGGTGACCTGAGACAAGAGTATAAGAGTAAAACAGACCAGGCTGGAAACACTAGTCACTAGTCTTTGCAGAGGGCGTGGTGGTGTCAATGGTGGTGGTGGTGGTGGTGGGGGGCGGGTGACAGACACACTCTCACAATCTGTTTAAAGTCCATGTCTTTGTTCCGCACACTTTCTCTCTACTTCTTTGTGGCTGGCTGCAAATGAGAGAGAGACACACACACACAGGGCTGGGTGATTTATGAGAAACCCCCCCCCCAGAACCAGATCGATCACTGAGCTGACAACTTACACCCCTAAATAGTGGACACCACCGTTTTTGATCTGTATCATGCTCTAGCTGCAACTCAAGACCGAAACAGTGTGGGAACCCATTGCAGACAGTCACCAGTTATGGTTAAAGCAATTTGACATGAACGCAAACACGAACCTGTAGATTTACGAGCTGCTGCCCCCCCCCCGCCCCCACTAACGCAGGTGAAGCTATCATTCATAAATGGATAGATTTTTTAAATCTTTTTGAATCTGTCTACAGGTGTTAAGCTGTTACTTGCGATTCGTATGGTCCTGGACCGCCTGTTATCACGCTGTACAGTACAGCTACAGTGGAGCACAACAACATATTGACGCGTACAACGCAACCATATGTCGCGTCGACAGGTCTGCCAGAGATGTCGTACGCAGCGTAAACGCAGACAACGCAACCATACGTCGCGTCTACCAACCGCCAGAGATGTCGTACGTCGAGTCTGGACGAAGGAGATGGTTCTACTCTGTGTCATTTGCTAGCAAGTAACTAGGCTAACATAATATGTTATGTTATATTATTGTAACTGGCCTATTTATGACAGGAGGGTAGGCTAAAAAAAAAAACAGCGACGTGGCAACCAGTAAAGCAGTTGTTATAGTAACCAATTGAGATAGATAGCTAGCCAGCACCAACAAGGTAAACCACACAGTGAACACTGGCTGTCAGGCTAGACAACTAGGGGAGCAGAATGACAGGATATTAAGCAAGTTTACCGTGTTCTCATTCTGTACAGTCCACGGCTGTGTATGTCGTCGTGTTTGCTGTGTGGAGTCCCAGAGATAGTAGACTTTTTTGCTTCGTAAATTCACCAAGTAAGCCGTTTTCCCCCCTCTGTGTTTCCTCCGTGTCCTGCGTCGTGCACCTGTTTAGCGACCGCTTCCGTATCCCTCCGCCTCTCAAGTGTTTTCCAGCCATGGAAGTAGGTCCAGTCGGGTCCAGATCCCGGAACTACAGTGAAAACAGCACGTATTTCTCTAATATCCTTCCGCCATAGAAGAAGTGCATGACGTGTGCTTGCGCGTGTGGGTTGAAGCCTACGCAGGCGTTCATTCATGATTTCGTTGTGGATTTCATTTTTGAAAACATCGCAACGAGAATCATAGGGTTTATTTTTCTATCATTTTGGATTCAGTCAGGGAGGTCAGAATCTGAATCAGAATCAGAATATTTGTTTATTGCCAAGTATAATGAATGAATGAATGAATGGACTTTATTGTCATTGCTACAGTACAGGTACCAAACAACGACATTTAGGAGGGGTGGCTCCCCTGGTGTTAGGAAAGGAAAAAAAAAAAACTTTTAGAAAAAGAAAAAAATCACAAGAAGGTAAGGAGCTGGTTTACATCAATAAAGGCTATGTACACAATCCACAGTACTATACTGCACAGATAGTCAACTAGGGTTGTCATATTGCACAATAGTATTTTTTCACGTTATTTAAAGTGTCACAGTTTGCAGGCTTGAAATGTACATGTTTGTGCCTCAGCACTACACCTGATTTTTTCAGTCCAGCAGCTGCCATACAATCCGTCCAGACTGTCCAGGGCCCAGAACTTAGGTCTTTGCTGTGTTCAGGGCCTTAATATATTATTATTCAGGGCCTTAATATATTATTAATAATATAGCCTATATATAATCCGCACATAAAGGAATTTGACTTGGTGTGGTTGGTGCATAGGACATAAAGATACAAACACAATAAATGTAAAAAATAAAAATAAAAAAACAACAACAATGTAATAAACAACACTATATAAATAAACATTTATTTAAAAATTTTTAAAGGAAAAAAAGACAATGACAGAAAGTAGGCTGTGAATTACAGTATGTAAAACTAATATAGGTTGATTACCTAATTGGTCCCTCTAACTGAAATCAATCAGTAGCCCAATAGAAACCATTTTTCTGCAGAGTGATCTGACTATAAGTAGAAAAATATTGAATTAACCCTTTAAGGCTCTTAATGTCGAGTCTGATCAAATCTGACAAGTATAATTATGCGTACCTGCATGGCTGGAGTGTATAGGTTCATCAGGTTCATCCCTCCTCTAACGGACACACCAACAGGTACCTTCTCCTTGAGCATATCCAGGTGGCGCTGGGCCTGGCCCTGCCATTGGCCGGCTGGCAGGACAACCTGGAGGAGGGAGTGGAGGTCCTCAAACACCCCTCTGGACACCAGGGCCCCACACTTTTGATCTGGATCAGAATGGTCCTGATTACTTTCTCTGATCCAGGATCAGGTCGAGCTGGCTGGCTGGCTTCCCCTGTACGACTCAAAATCAGACCTGATAGATCTGATCCTGGATCAGGGGAAAAAATCAGGATCATTCTGATCCAGATTAAAAGGTTTTGAACAACTGGGCCCATGGGTAAAACAAGTTCAGCTGTGGTAAATGGACTGCACTTATAGCGTCTTTTTTGCTGCTCCAAAGCACTTTACAACGGCCTCTCATTCACCCATTCACACACACAACGATTGATTGCAAGGCGCTGGCCCGCTCACTGGGAGCAATTTTGGGGTTCTGTGACTTGCCCAAGGACGCTTCGACATGTGGCCAGCCGGGGCTCGAACCGCTGATCTGCCAACCTTGTGATCATTAGACGGTGACTCTACTGTACCTCCTGTGCCACAGCCGCCCCGGTAGGTATGGTAGGTATTCTTCATCCTGCTATGCCGTGGTGTGATCCTAGCACCTGTACTGTACAATATGCACAGTACATGACATTGCTATATAAGTGCTGAGAGTGTGTTATATCATATATCCATGTCGACTTGTGGAATAAACCTCAGACTCTTGACTGTGTATCTGGTCTGACTGACTCCTTTCTTCTGAGACACTCAACACCAGCCCTCAGCTGCCAATGGTGAGAACAACCAGATATTTTTTAAATTTCAAAACACACAGTATTCGTACCACCAAGAAAGGGTTTTGTATATCAATCTGTGGAGCGAGTAGAACAGTTTGAATGTGGAGTTAGAGCAATGTCCAAACATAATCCAGTTTAAAATAAGGTATAAAAACATGGTCTTCATAATGTACAGGGATAAATGTGCAATCATTTCTTTTGCTTTATGCTTTTGTTTTCCGTTATATTCATTATTGTTGCTGTATCTACATCATATACACAGTAGGTGCACATAAATAAACATCTCAATCAATCGTTGGGTTGAAACTGGGCCTATTAGCTTGGATTTACAAGATGCCATTTCCATAACTACTTTGCTTGCTGTTTACATGATTAACATAGCTAGTGTGTGTGTGCGTGTGCGTGTGTGTGTGTGTGTGTGTGTGTGTGTGTGTGTGTGCATGCGTGAAACTCACTCTATGGAACAATATTTACATGTTTATCGATGCAAAAACACACCGTCAAGTCCTGTAATTGACCCTGGTCACCTGGCCATGTGATCCATACCTGCCATCCATACCTGAGACATGTAGGAGAACACCTGCTGGGACTCCTCCAGTCACCTGCCTGCCGTGTTGCCGCTACACCTGAAAAGGTGAGACACCATCTTTGTTGAAAGTCTGTCTCTGATAACATCTATTATGATACCTATAATATAACTATGTCTATATTGTGGTATCTGTAATACTACTACTATGTGTTGTCAACCTCCTCTACCCCTAACCATCTCCCCTAACCTTGCCACCCCCCTCCCCCCTGGACATTGCTGCTTTACTGTGTTCCCTGTTCGTTAACTCTGTGTTCTATGTGCCCATGTTATCTGTTGCTTGTTGTTTCTGTGTTTTCCGTTTCTCCCATATTGTCAGCGTCTTTGAGCCTCGGAAAAGCGCTATAAATATAATGAATTATTATTATGTTGCTTTATGTGTAAAACCAAATGTGGTTCACAATGCATTTAGGATTTCCTTTCAAATCCTTTTCAAGAAGTAACTTAGAGTCCCAGTGAAATGCGGAGGTCCCCTGTGTTGGCTGAGCGGTTGAGACTTGAAATCCAATGTTGTCTCCCTGTGCAAGTCTGAAGCCTGCGTGTAGCGGTGGTGTAGTGTCGTTTTTTCTAGTGGGTATACTGTGATTTTTCCCTCCCAGCCTCATATCGTTCATTTCGGAACACCATAAAAATAAATCTGCTCTCCCTGTCTAGTGTTATATATATGTTACGGTACATGTGGGAAGACGGTACATGTGGGAAAACTAGGGTTAGGGTTAGGTGCTAGGGTGCTACGGTTAGGGTTAGGGTTAGGGGTAGGGTTGGGGTTAGGGTTAGGGATAGGATTAGGGTTAGGGTTAGACATGCCAGCATGTACCAAGTCGACGTAGCACCTAACCCTAACCCTAGTTTTCCCACATGTACTGTCTTCCCACATGTACCGTAACATATATATAACATTACATGTTATATGAATGAATGAATGAATGGTCTTTATTGTCATTGATATAGTACAGGTACCAAACAACGAAATTTGGGAGGGGGGGCTTTAGATTGTCCAGGGCCTAGAACCTAGGTCTTTGCTGTGTTCAGGGCCTGAATGGCCCTGGGGTAGAAGCTGAGCTTCAGTCTGTTTGTCCTTGCGAACATGGTCCTGAACCGCCTGTCCGAGGGCAGCCGAGCAAAGTGTTCGTACCCAGGGTGGGATGGGTCTCTGGAGATCTTGGAGGCCTTCCTGAGGCAGCGTGTGTTGTACAGCTCTTCCAGAGAGGGGGGCGCCGGTGATCTTCTGGGCCGATCTCACGACTCTCTGTAGCGCATTCCTCTCTGCGGCTGTGCAGCTGGAGAACCACACGCAGATGCAGTAGGTGAGGATGCTCTCCACTGCGCAGCGGTAGAAGGTCACCAGCATCTCCTGTCCGATGTGGTCTTTCCTGAGGACTCTCAGGAAGTAGAGCCGCTGTTGTGCCTTCTTGATGATAGCTGCTGTGTTGATCTTCCAGGACAGGTCATCCTGTATGTGCACCCCCAGGAATCGGAGGGTTGAGACTCTCTCCACGCTCCCTCCATCGACGAGCAGGGGCTGGACCTCAGATCTTTTCCTCCTGAAGTCCACGATGATTTCCTGGGTATTTGACTGGTTCAGCAGCAGGTTGTTAACCTTGCACAGCTTGCCCAGCTGCTCCACCTCATCCCTGTACGCCGCCTCGTCCCCCCCCCGAGATGCAGCCCACCACGGTGGTATCGTCTGCAAACTTTACGATGGAGTTGCTGGGGTGGACGGGGGTGAAGTCGTAGGTGTAGAGGTTGTAGGGGATGGGGCTTAGCACGCAGCCCTGGGGGGACCCAGTGCTGAGTCTGAGGGCTGTGGAGGTGTGGGAGCCCACCCGCACCCTCTGGGGGCGGTCAGACAGGAAGTCCTTGATCCATGCACATATAGAGTGTGATAGTCCCAGGTCTAGTAGTTTGGTCACTAGCCTGTCTGGAAGGATGGTGTTGAAGGCAGAGCTGAAGTCCACAAAGAGCAGTCTCGCGTAGCTGTTTCCCGTCTCCAGGTGGGATAGAGTGGAGTGGAGAGTCGTCGCGATGGCGTCCTCTGTGGACCTGTGGGCTCTGTAGGCGAACTGGTATGGATCCAGGTTGGGCGGGAGGCGTGTGACTATGTGGGCCCGGACTAGTTTCTCGAAGCACTTCATGATGATTGGTGTGAGTGCCACCGGGCGGTAGTCGTTTAGGCAGCTCACCGTGCTTTTCTTCGGGACTGGGATGATAGTTGAGGTTTTCAGGCAGGGTGGGATGGTGGCCTGGGACAGGGACTGGTTGAAGATGTTGGTGAAAACCCCGGCCAGCTGGTCGGCGCAGTCCCTCAGCACCCGTCCCAGGACGCCATCCGGCCCTGAGGCTTTCCTGGGGTCCACCGCCTCCAGCACGCGTCTCACTTCATGCTCTGTGAGGGTGAGGCTGCTGAGAGCTGGAGAGAGTGGTGTTTGTGTTGTGATTACCTCCGTTCGCCCCTCGTCGAACCGGGCGTAGAAGGAGTTCAGCTTTTCCGCCAGCAGGGGGTCGTCCTCCGCGGCTGTGAGCCTGTTGGCTCTGAAGTTTGTCATGTGCTGAACCCCCTGCCACACCCGCCTGGAGTCGTTGCTCAGGAAGCATTCCTCAATCTTCTCTCTGTGGTCTGCCTTGGCCTCCCGGATGCCGCGCTTTAGGTTAGCCCTGGTGGTGCTGTACAGCAGTGTGCCCTTCCCTGAGAAGGCGTTGTCCCTCTCCTTGAGCAGTTTTTGGACCTTCCCAGTCATCCATGGCTTCGTGTTGGGGTAGACCCGGACCCGTTTGTCCACGGTGGCTGAGTTGGTGCAGTTCACTATGTGGTTCAGAACCGACGACGTGAACTGTTCCAGGTCCTCAACCTCATGCTCATATTCCTGCCATGAGGTGTCATTCAGGCAGATCTGCAGTGGAGCGGACCCTGCTGGCCAGGTTCTGACAGTCTTAGTGGTGATGGGAGCACTTTTCCTCATGGGAGTGTAGGCTGGGATCAGGAGGATTGACACATGGTGACCAGTGTTGCCACAGTTACTTTGAAAAAGTATTCTGATTACTGATTACTGATTACTCCTTTAAAAAGTAATCTAGTTACTTTACTGATTACTTGATTTTAAAAGAAACTAAGTTAGATTACTAGTTACTTTTTTAGTTACTATTGGCAGCTGCCTAGGCACCCGACCCCCCCCCCCCCCCGCAACATAAAAATGAAAACTGGTTTTGCCAAAACTCACTTTATTTTAACAGTAACTTAAATTACATAATTAAACTTTAAACAATAACTTAAAACAACAAAATAAAGAGTCTTTCTTTGCCTCACCCAACATAAATACTTGTTTTTAAACAATAAAATAAATATAATCTTTATTTAACAGTAACTAGCAAGGAGTGGTTTCACAAAACCTAAAACCTACCCTGACCATTCAGGCTTTTACCACAGGACAATATTTTCTTGCCAGCACAGAGTGTACAACGAACATTTATGTTCTTGTCATCCTTTGCTGACACAAACTCAAAATAATCCTTATATTTCCAGCTATTTAACGCATATCTCTGTTCTCGCTCCATTCTTCTGTTTACACTGTGCAATCAGCGTGGTGATACACGTGAGCGATTCTGCTGCAACCTCGTGTTGAAAACGTGAGCACTGACGTCACTCCCCAAGACACGAGAAAAGCAAACAAATGTTTGTTTACTATCGAACATTACAAATAAATACTGCATTTAGCCTAAGTTATGAGGTAGTAACGCAATAGTAACGCACAGTCACTTGAATAAGTAACTTTAATCCGATTACTGATTTGGAAATAGTATCGCGTTAGAATACTCGTTACTGAAAAAAGTATTCAGATTAGAGTAACGCGTTACTTAGTAACGCGTTACCGGCATCCAGGGCCGCTTTAAGGGGGGGCTAGCTGGGGCGGTGGCACAGGGTCTTTGGCACAGGCGCTTTGGAGGGCCTCGCGTGAGGCAGGGTAAAAAATAAAAATAAAATGTTTTTTGTTTTTTTTTGTTTTTTGGTACCCTGGCTGGCGAGGCCCTCCAAAGCGCCAGGCAAGGGACCATATTATTATTTTTGCCTTTAATACATTTCTAAATGTTCACACATGTGATAATCATAGTCAATCATACATCTAAAATCTAGCATACCTGTAGGACAGGGAGATTCTTAGCAACAGAAAAAAGTAATTTCCCCCTATGACACCTTTTGGGCGCGCGTTGACACTTGTTGTGCATAGTGACTGCATAGTGACTGCTTAGTGCAACGGACAAAATGCAGAGGGAACGAGACCGAGGAAGAAAATGTTAATCGGGTGCTGAAAAAAGAAATACAAATAAAAGAAAGGAAGGCTTCAGGGCCTCGCTTAGAGGTTCGTTCGAAACATTTCTAAAAACAAGTGAGGCTCCCGTTAGTACCGAAGAAGCTAACGTTACTGCTAGCACTAGCAATGCTAGTAGTAGCACGGCACAGCCCCCCCTGAGAGGCAAAGATGATGTCTCTGAGGTGGAGGAGGACAACTGCTACACCGGCAGCAGTGGGGCTGCCCAGCCCCAGGTGATGATGGTCAGGAGTGGCGAAGTAGAGGATACGGAGGCGGAAGATGGAGCTACTCAGAGCAGCAGCAGGGCTGAGAGTGATGGAACGCAAGACGAGCCTACGGTGTTAGATATGTCATGATGATCCTGGTAAATTGGCCGGTACATATGGACTCTACAGTTACAGAAGTGATCATTAGAAGAGGTCCCCCAAAGATGAAACCTGGATTTAGTTATCCTAAAAATAATGAGAACAGGAACTTTAGTGAAACTTTATTTCTCTGAAAACTACCAAATGGGGAAAAAATAGAAAGAAAGTGGCTTGTGTACTCTCAAAAACGGGACATGTCTTTTTGCTTTTGCTGTAAGCTTTTCAACATAAAGGATAGGCCTACATGGTGGTGAGTAACATCTCTATTCATGTCAATAATGGCTTGTGAGTATTTAATGTTGGGTATGATGACTGCTTTATCCTAAATCCTAATCCTTTACGAGTATAAAAGGTTTGAAATGAAACAAACATGGTTGTAAACTATCTAAAAAAGTAGATATGCTATTGTCTATCAGCACAGCATGTGAGCGCATTTCTTGCAATATATCGGTGCGTGCGTGTCGCGCGGTTATAACAGTAGCCTACATCATTATAAAAGGCCTCGCAAATCTGACTTCGCACAGGGCCTCGCATATCTCCCAAGCGGCCCTGCCGGCATCACTGATGGTGACACATGGTCAATCTGTGCATGATAGTGCTGCATTTTGACATATTTCATGTCGCATTTCCCCCCCGTTGATGGTATATGATGCTATAGTCAGTCCCAATGGTCCAAAGGTCAAGTGCTTTGTAACACAGACGGGGTGAATTTTATGAATGAAAGTGTGAAAGTTGTGTCACAAAACACTGTTACGTATCCTCGCACATTTTTAAGTGGGTATACGGAAATCCTTGGCCTTTCATAGTGGGTATACGGCGTAGTCCTGCGTATCACCTAGACTACACCACTGGCGTGCAGCACAGAGACAAATATTTACTTATTTTTGTAGTTGATGTCAGCCCACCTCTTAAAGTTGATGAGAGGTCAAAGGCATCAGAATCAGAATTAGAATCAGAATTTATTGTATTACTCTAAACTTTTATTTATTGACTCTAAACTCTACACCGTCTCACTGACCACACAGTTACAGTTGTGTTGTGTGTAGATCATGCTGTACATAGCCCATCCCTGTGTATCATAGCCCACAGCCTGGATTTTTGTATTTTTTTATATTTCACTATATCCGACATATTTATCCTATATGTATCATATGTATCATAGCCTGTACATTGTATATATCTCAATTTATATATACCACTGCACATATATATCCAGTCACCATTGTATGACATGGTATGTCATTGCACATCACGCTACCATTTGCACTTTACTGTATAGATTGCTGTAAATACTGCTACTTATCACTGCAATATAATTGCTATTTGTTGCACTTCTGGTTAGACGCACAATAATTTCGTTGCATTGTCTTGTACTATGTAATGACAATAAAGTGTATCTAATCTAATCTAAAAAAAATCTACATCAATGTATGGGTACACAGAGTAGAATTATAGGGTTCAGGTTCCTTGACATCCATTGTAGCAGGATACAAAAATCACATCACTTTGTAAAAAATATTGATGTTCTGTAAACTCCTGTCTGTTTGTATAGGCAGCTTACACTCAGCTCTGACGCACACCCCCCCCCCCCCCCCCACCAGACATGCCACCAGTGGTAACTACACAATTCACAAAAACCCACAAAAATCAAAACAACGTGCAGTGATATATAGAGCTGTGGTTGAATGAGACGCCCTACCAGGTCATCTCAAAAACCCAGAATAAAGTCAGTTTAAAAAAACAAGTGAAGCAACACATCATACCCACTAGATGGTACTCCTAACTGAGCATTGAGTCTATTTTTGTTATTTGTTGTGTTTTTGTTGTGTTTTGTGATGCTCACCAAAAACTGAGGCTGTGAGCATTGCCGACTTTTATTTTGTTCTTATTCATTTATTTAGTTAGTTATTTGTTGTTTATATGTATGTTGATGTTTTTCTCTTTTGTTATATGTTCTGTTATGTTGATGTCATTCTTCTTTGTTATATGTTTTATATGTTTTTATCTTTATAGCTTGTATTTGTTCTGTGTGAACCCCAGGAAGAGTAGCTGATGCTTTGCGTCAGCTAATTGGGATCCTAATAAATCAAATCAAATCTGGAAACCTGACATTCTGAAAAAGATATTTGTTGAGCTGCAGTTGCAGAATGGTTAAGGGGATTCAAAGGGGGTCAAACCAAATGCGTTTCCCAATGCCTTCTCACCATATGACCTGTCCTTTTGCCAAACCTTTCTCTGTAACTTACAGGAGTATCTTACTAAGGCCATGGACCTTTCACACTTCTCTGTAAGGCCATGGACCTTTCACACTTCTCTGTAAGGCCATGGACCTTTCACACTTCTCTGTAAGGCCATGGACCTTTCACACTTCTCTGTAAGGCCATGGACCTTTCACACTTCTCTGTAAGGCCATGGACCTTTCACACTTCTCTGTAAGGCCATGGACCTTTCACACTGCAAGAAGTAAAGAAAAAGTAAAGAAAATCTGACAAATCTAAGAAAGGCTATTTTAGCAGAGGCAGGCTGAATATATAATTACATACAATATGAAATATAGTAAAGCTGTTGATCATCAGCTTCTGACATACAGGTGATCATTTGACTAGGACATGGACAGGTGTGCACATGCACATTTCCATAACTACGCTGCCATTTGTCACCTGTCACAGTCCTCAGCTAGTCTAAGCATCTAGGGTGGCTCCGGAATATTCGAGAGAGAGAGAGAGATCAACCATCACCCTTCAGTGGTAAAAAAGGGCAACAAGGAATGCTGGCAGTTAAAGATCAGGGACCCAGAGGACTCTGACGGCATCATGACAACTGTCAATGTTTATAAAAGTGGTAAAGTCATGGTGCAGGGGCACTTCAAAACTTTCCAGAACAGTTTCCAGGCACATAAATCTATGGTTGAGAGTGAAGACACCTCCCCTAGGGAACTCCAGCCATGTGCCAGTAACACAGACAGCACACCAAATGAGGAGGAGCACCCTGATGACACAGAGCAGACCCTGAGCCCTCCACATCAGACCTCCATCACAGAACTTAAGGAACACTTCACGCAGTTAGAAATAGAACTGGTGCAGCTCAAAGAAATGGTCCTGAATCAGAATCATAAAGATAAAGACTCAGCTGGACTCTTACAACAAGAGGAAATGGAACAAACGAGAAAAGAGCAAGAAAGTGTACATGCAACCTGGAAAAAACAATTAACGCAAAACAGAGAACAGCACAACAAAGATCTGTTCACTCTGAAAGAACAGCTAGAGAGACAGAGAGAAGAGAAAGAGAGCCAGAGGAGAGAGCTCACTGCACTGTCAGAACAGGTGAAAGAGCTAAACCATGAGAGTGACAACCACAGAAGAGAAATAGCCGCTCTGAAAGACCATCTGGGAGAACTACAGCTGGAGAAAGAGAGCCATAATGTTCAACTTGTTGCTCTGGCAGAAGAACTTAAGGAGAGGGACAGAACACTGGACGATCTGAAGGAACGAATGACTTCTCTCACTGAGTCTGAGCCACACAGGACTGACCATAGTCCACACACAGCAGTGAGCACCCATGACCGACAGCAGGATGATAACGTCTCTCTACCAGAGAGAGAAGAGTCCAGTAGCCAAACACAGCCAGATGGGCCCATCAGACCAGATAACCTCTCTCTACCAGAGAGAGAAGAGTCCAGTAGCCACACACAGCCAGATGGGCCCATCAGACCAGACGGCCCCACTGCAAAAGTAGACATTGTGATACTAATCGATTCAAATGGAAAATTCATTGATGAGAAAAGGCTTTTCCCCAGGCACAATGTGGTAAAGTTCCGCTGTCCAAACACAGAGGCAGCAATGGGTATGCTATCTGAGACTCGCCTTGGATCCCCAAGCCATATCCTAATCCACACAGGTACGAATGACCTTAGAGCGCAACAGGAGAGAGTGGCCCTGTCTCTTAGAGCTGTCGCCGAAAAGGCATGTCACACCTTCCCCAACTCTAAGATAGTGATGTCCACCCTGTTACCAAGGAAGGATTTCCACCCACAGATGATACAAAAAGTGAATGTCAGCATCTCCAGAGACTGTGAAATGTGGCCAAATGTCCACGTTGCCCACTACCCCTATATAACGGTGGACGATCTTTATGACCCGGTTCACCTCCACAAAGAAGCAGTTCCACTGTTTACCAAGACACTGAAAGATGTCACACTAAATCGACGATCAACACCCAACAGGAGGAGCAACATGGGAGTCTCGAACACTCAAACAACAGAGAGACCAGCCAACAGCATGCCGAGGAGAGCCTTCCAACACAGGCCCAAGCAGCAGCACCTACAACCACCACCACAGCACAGACGTCAGGACAACATCAGTCGTATGGATGAAAACCAGTCTGCACCCAGACCCAGGACCTCACCACCTCCAAGACATGTCGTACCACCACCTCCACAGCAACAGCAGCAGCAGCAGCAGCAGCAGCAGCCAGGCGGACTGTCCTATGCTGATGTGGTCCGAGGAGCAGCAGGCCCCGCCCACAGCGAACTGAGAACCATCCAGGACATGCTGAGCACTTTATGCTCTCATCTAATGGGCCACACCCAGCGGCAGTGGTCATTAAGCAGGTAATGCTTGTGCATGAAGTAAAAAAAAAAAAAAAACATATCTAGGCTACATGCCAAGTTACATTGTAAATATGTCATGTTCTAAACTGTTACTTCTTTCTTCTCAACTTAAAATGTCAATGTGTTACAGTGTCAATGATACAATCGTTTAGCATATCAGTTTGGAATATTCAGGGTTTAAATTCTTATTTATTTGGTTTAAAAAGCAGAAATCTTGAATTTTTAGACAAGGTTACTGGTGTCGATATTGTTATTTTGCAGGAGACTTGGTGCAAAGGAGATGTCCCTACTGGGTGCCCTCCTAACTATAGAGAGATTATAGTCCCATCAACTAAACTAAATGGAGTCACCCAGGGCAGAGACTCTGGGGGGATGTTGATATGGTATAAGTCACAACTAGCTGACTCTATAGAAATAAAGAAGAAAGGGAAAAATCACATTTGGTTAAAAATACAAAAAGATATAATTTCCAGCGAGAAAAGCATTTTTCTATGCGCAATTTATAATCCCCCAATAGAGTCTCCATATTTCAGTGAGGAGATTTTCTCCATCATAGAAGAAGAGATCAGTCATTTCCAGGCCCAGGGATCTGTGCTGATCATGGGAGATCTAAATTCTAGGACTGGTGAGGAGGTAGACTTTACTAGTACTGAAGGTGACAGTTACATCACTGGAGATAACCTTCTTTTTCCTAACCTTACCAACAGGAATAACTATGATAAAACCACAAACAAGAGTGGAAAACAAGTGCTGCAGATTTGTAGAGCGTTGGGCCTGTACATTGTCAATGGAAGGCTGCGAGGGGATTCTTTTGGACGGTATACGTATTGTTCAAGACTTGGAAGCAGCACCGTTGACTATGCTATAACAGATTTAGACCTAAACTCTTTGAGAGCCTTCACAGTAAAAGAACAATCACCTCTATCAGATCACTCCCAGATCACTTTATATCTAAAAAGGGCAGACACAGGTAATATATGTTCTCAGTCCTGTAATCTGTATAACATAAAGAGGAAATACAGATGGGCCCCAAACAGTCCAGAGCAGTACCAGAATGCTATGGTCAGTGAGTCAACACAGTCTCTTCTAGACTCCTTCTTGTCCCAGACTTACCCTCAGAATACTGAAGGTGTAGAGTGCTGTCTGGCACACATTAACCACATATTTGATCATTTGGCCTCATCCTCAAACTTAAAATGCAAAACAAAACAACAAAAGAAAACAAACAGGGAAAGGTGGTTTGATTTAGACTGTAAATCCATTAGGAAGACACTAAGAAATATCTCCAACCAAAAACACAGGAATCCAGAGAGTCAGGAGTTACGCCTTAGTTACTGTGACACTTTAAAGCAATATAAAAAAACACTGAGAACAAAAAAAGACCAATATTTACAAAACCAACTAGAATTAATTGAAGAGTCTCTGGGATCAAATAAATTCTGGGAAAACTGGAACTTATTTACCAAGAAACATAAAAATGAACAATCAATTCAAAATGGTGATACATGGAAAACACACTTTGGGGATCTTTATAGAAAACCTACAAAGAATGAAGCCCAAGAGCAGATCTCAGATAAATTGAAAACCTTTGAAAGAGCTATTAAGGACTATCAGACCCCACTGGATTTCCCAATCACTGAATTAGAATTGGAAGACAAACTAAAGGTTCTGCAGAACAAAAAAGCATGTGGGCCTGATGGCATCTTAAACGAGATGATAAAATATACCAATAGAAAATGTAAATTGGCCATTCTAAAGGTATTCAACTTGGTACTGAGTGTGGGTCATTTCCCTGAAAGCTGGAGTGAGGGGCTGATTACACCCATTTTCAAGAATGGAGACAAATTTGATCCAAACAACTACAGAGGTATCTGTGTAAGTAGTAACCTAGGGAAGTTATTTGGCAGCATTCTAAATTCAAGAATTATATATTTCCTCACAGAGCACAATGTCTTGTGCAAAAGTCAAATTGGATTCCTCCCAAATTATAGAACATCTGACCACATTTTCACCCTACACACACTAATAGATAAATACACAAATCAAAACAAAGGAACAATTCATGCATGCTTTGTCGATTTTCAGAAAGCTTTCGACTCAGTTTGGCATGAAGGTTTACTTTTTAAATTAATAGAAAGTGGAATAGGGGGAAAGTCATATGATGTCATTAAATCAATATATGAAAATAATAAATTGGCTGTTAAAATTGGTGATAAACACACAGACTTCTTCCCGCAAGGGAGAGGGGTGAAGCAAGGATGTAACCTCAGCCCCACCCTCTTCAATATATATTAATGAACTGGCACGGTTATTAGAACAATCACCAGCACCTGGTCTCACCCTTACTGACACAGACATTAAATGTCTCTTTTATGCAGACGACCTAGTCATACTGTCCCCAACTAAAGAAGGTCTTCAGCAAAGCCTGAACATTCTTCATCAGTACTGTCAGACTTGGGCCCTGACAGTAAATATGAAGAAGACCAAAATTATGACCTTCCAAAAGCGATCACGGTTACAGAAGAATCAACCAGTGTTCAAAATAGGTGGGACCCAAATAGAACGGACAAATACCTATACATACCTAGGTTTACAAATTACTTCCACTGGGAATTTCTGTGCAGCTGTGAAGGAACTCAAAGACAAGGCAAAAAGGGCTTTTTATGCCATCAAGCGTTCAATTCAAATCCAAATTCCAATTAGGACATGGCTCAAAATATTTAAATCAGTTATAGAATCAATTGCATTGTATGGCAGTGAGGTATGGGGTCCCTTATTACAAAGTGATTGGGCAAAATGGGACAAAAACCCAGTTGAGATCCTGCATGCAGAGTTCTGCAAAACTATTATCAGGGTACAAAGAAAATGCCCAAACTCTGCATGCAGAGCTGAATTAGGCCAATATCCTTTACTGCTAAATATACAGAAAAGATCTATTAAATTCTGGAGCCATATTAAAAAGAGTGACCCTGCCTGTTACCATTATAAAGCCCTTGCCTGCCAAGAGTTGAACATCCAAAGGAGCCCCCTCAGTCAGCTGGTTCTGAAACTAGCTGACCTCTCACCTTCTGACATCACAAACCCCAGACAGCCTCAGTGCAGCTACACTATCACTCAGAAGATTAGACCTAACCAAATTATAACTAAAGAAAAAGATAAATACATCACATATTGGAACGAACTCACACAATCACAACACAAACTAGAAACATATTTGGCTCTAAACAGACAGTATACTGTGGCAGACTACCTAACCACAGTAACTGATAAAAACCTGAGAAAGACTTTGACAATGTACAGACTGAGCAATCATAGTCTGGCAATAGAGAAGGGCAGACACAGACAAACCTGGCTGCCCAGAGAGGAGAGGCTGTGCTGTCACTGTGATGACGGAGCTATAGAGACAGAGTTACACTTCTTAGCACAATGTAAAAACTACACAAATATTAGAGAGGAGTTCTTCCCAAAATTTGAAACAAATTTCCCAGAATTCCGAAGTATGACAGAAAGGGAAAGATTACCAGCCCTTCTGGGGGAACAGAAAGAATGTGCAGTTTTGGCTGCAAAATATGTCAATTCCTGTCACAAGAAAAGGGACAACCAGTAGGACATACATACAGTATGCCATGTTTTATTCTCTGCACCACCTGCTTTATTTTATTTATATTATTTTTGTTTATTATTTTTTCATGTCATTGATATTATGTTGTTATGTTGTTGTTCGTCATATCTGTGATTGTGCTTTGGCAACACTTGTAAAACGTCATGCCAATAAAGCCTGTTGAATTGAATTGAGAGAGAGAGAGAGAGAGAGAGAGAGAGAGAGAGAGAGAGAGAGAGAGAGAGAGAGAGAGAGAGAGAGAGAGAGAGAGAGAGAGACAGACAGACAGACAGAGAGACAGAGAGACAGACAGACAGAGAGACACAGAGAGAGAGACAGACAGACAGAGAGAGAGACACAGAGAGAGAGAGAGACAGAGAGAGACAGACAGACAGACAGAGAGAGACAGAGAGACAGAGAGAGAGACAGACAGACAGACAGACAGAGAGACACAGAGAGAGAGACAGACAGACAGAGAGAGAGACACACAGAGAGAGAGAGAGACAGAGAGAGACAGAGAGACAGAGAGAGAGACAGACAGACAGACAGACAGACAGAGAGACACAGAGAGAGAGACAGACAGAGAGAGAGACACAGAGAGAGAGAGAGACAGACAGACAGACAGAGAGAGAGAGAGAGTCTCAAGCTGGAGCCTTTATAGCCAAGCAGCTGATCCTCAACAGGTGGAATGTGCTGAATGTGTCAGCAGCAATCAGCGCCCAGCAATTAACAGCTCCATTTGGCCCCTCGGCGACACCTCCTCAGGATCTCTCCTCACAGGAAACAGAGAGCATGATGGGGCAGGGATATAACAATAGCCTTGTTAGGAGACATGGGAAAGCACAGCCATTCAATACAAAATAAAATAATGATTTTATTTTAAATATATATTTTCAGCTTAGAATCTGCGGAGGCTATATAGACAGGGTTTTTTTGTTTTAGTTTTTTCAGGTTTTAGGAACTTTATCCAACACCAGGGATAGGATTGTGGGAAAAGCAAATATGAGAGTACCATGTCAACATATTATACACATTCTAAACATAGCTCTAACATTATTATTGTTTAATTACATGAATAAATAATTATAATAATTATAATAATAATCTGTTGTCCCCAAGTGAGAGGGTGTGGTGGTAGACAACAAAAGACAACAACATTCTACGACATCACTGACTCCACCTCCTTCTATGACATCACTGACTCCTCCTTCTTCTACGACATCACTGACTCCTCCTCCTTCTATGACATCACTGACTCCTCCTTCTTCTACAACATCACTGACTCCTCCTTCTTCTACGACATCACTGACTCCTCCTCCTCCTATGACATCACTGACTCCTTCTTCTACGACATCACTGACTCCTCCTCCTTCTATGACATCACTGACTCCTCCTTCTTCTATGACATCACTGACTCCTCCTTCTTCTACATCATCACTGACTCCTCCTCCTCCTTCTACGACATCACTGACTCCTCCTCCTCCTTCTACGACATCACTGACTCCTCCTCTTCCTGGTCTTTCCGCAGACTGACCTATGGCTCCAGCTTGGACCAACCTGACCAATGAGAATAACACAACTCTCCATCCCCCAGTGGACAACACCTCCATGACCTCCCCCTCCCCCTCCCTCTCCCCCTCCCTCTCCCCCTCCCTCTCCGGCGAGATGTGGTTCGCCACGGTCTGTGCAGACAGACAGGAGGGGCTCTGGCTGTGTTCTGCCATCCTGTTTCTGGAGCTCCTGCTAGGGGTCCCCACCAACGCCCCCACCAACGGGTGCTGGGTCTGATCCTGGGGGGGGCGGCCGGGGGGGGTGGGGCTTCTATCCCCGCCTCGGAGATCCTCAGCCTCAACCTGGCGTGCCTGGAGCTGGCGTGCGTCCCCACGGTCACCGTCCTCTACACCCTGAACCAATTTGTGTGGCAGAGTGACGCCGTTTTTACTCTGGTAGCAGCCTTCTTCACCGGTGTCATGTATACCGGCAGGCCCCTGAACCTGTGTGTGGTGTGTGTGGAGAGATACCTGGCCGTGGTGCATCCCATCACCTACCTCAGGTAACCCACCATTCACACCTGTAACAGTTGACAGGTTTACTACAATTACTACTCTTGCTATGGCTGTGGACAAGTACACTACCGGTAACCTGCAACACTTTACTATACACCTCCATGACCTGTCTATTCCTTCTATGTCACCTGTCTATTCCTCCCCTATGACCTGTCTATTCCTTCTCTATGTCACCTGTCTATTCCTCCCCTATGTTAATGTTAATGTTAATGTTAATTTTATTTATAATGCGCCCCCCATCCAACTTTTACATCGGCCCGGGGCGCAGACTGACCTGTCTATTCCTCCCCTATGACCTGTCTATTCCTCCCCTATGACCTGTCTATTCCTCCCCTATGACCTGTCTATTCCTCCCCTATGACCTGTCTATTCCTTCTCTATGTCACCTGTCTATTCCTCCCCTATGACCTGTCTATTCCTTCTCTATGTCACCTGTCTATTCCTCCCCTATGACCTGTCTATTCCTTCTCTATGTCACCTGTCTATTCCTCCCCTGTGTCCCCCCAGGTACAGGGCCCCCAGGTATAAGCTGGGGTGTGTGGGTGTGGTCTGGCTGCTGACCCTCGCCCTGGCTGCGGCCCAGAGCTACTTCAAGACCCTCATTTCCACGTCGGCCATGTTTGTTCCTCTGCTGGTCGTGGACTCCTTCTGCAGCGTGGCCATCCTCAGGGTCCTGAGGCGCCCCCCGCCCGGCGACGGGGAGAGGGAGATGAGGAGGAGGGAGGGAGAGGGGGAGGCGACGACGACGAGGGAGGGAGAAGGAGGGGGAGGGGGAGGAGGGGGAGGGGGAGGAGGGAGGGGGATGGACCAGACCAAAAAGCGAGCGTTTGTCACGGTGGTGTTCATCCAGGTCATGCTGGTGGTCTGTTACCTTCCCATGATCGCTATTCTCCCCGTTTGGAGTCGTCAATCGGACCTGTTGGTGGCCTGTCAGCTGGTTCCCATAGCGTTGAGCTTCGGCTTGTTCGGGAGCTACGTTCAGCCCCTCCTCTTCCTGTCCAGAGCAGGGAAGCTCCCATGCAGGCGAGCGTAGCGGCCATAAACACGATGCAGCAGCAGCTACCACTGTTCTTCACACCTGGGGGGTATACCATCAACGTCACTAAAGGAAAATCCAGGCTTATTTTAAGTCTCGCGAGGGATTTTCTTTTTTTTTATGTATAAATCTCACGGGATTTATCAAAATAAGCCTGGATTGTCCTTTAGTGACGTTGATGGAATACCCCCCTGGGATGGTGCGGAGACTGCATTGCATGTGCTGGATTTGCACTAAACGTAACGCTTTGTGGTAAAAAAAACAAATAAACACATTTCCAGACACTTTCTTTCTTTCTGAGTCACTAGAATTCATTGTTGCAAACACATTTATGGATATGAGATAGATTATTTTCCCGTTAAGGGATTTGTTTTTTCCACTTGGTTATTTGGTTGTTAAGTCTGATGTCAAACGTGACGTTTAGCAATTTCCGGGTCCAAACCAGAAATTCCCCGCACCAGAGTACCAGTGTACTACAGCGGTAGAATGACCCCCATTTTTTGACCCCCCTTCCCCGTTCGTTAACTCTGTGTTCTATGTGCTCATGTTATCTGTTGCTTGTTGTTTCTGTGTTTTCCGTTTTTCCCATATTGTCAGCGTCTTTGAGCCTCGGAAAAGCGCTATACAAATATAATTTATTATTATTATTACTGAGGAATTTCGAAGACAGCGCCTCAGCCAACGTTGGACCCGGAAACACGTCACGACTTAACAACCGAATAGAGCGATTTTGTAGTGAGAGATGATGTCGTCCCAGCGACTGTGCTTTTTCCTCTCAGCCATTCAACTGTGTAGATTTGTGTAAGTCTCCCCAGGCCGCAGGAAAGCTTTCCTGAACAGTTTTGTTTGTAATGACAACCTGATCCACACAGTGTGTAATTGATTCCTATGCAAATCAGAGACCCTATAAAAAGCTAATATATTAATTCCAAAATCACAGACTATTCTCTCTGCAGTAAGATGGACTCAACTCAACGTACTGAGTGACTTTTGATGACATCTGAGCTCCTTTTAAGAGTGTCATAACAAAGTGGTCTGAACACTATTGTAAATTAGGTATGTACAGTATGTATTTATATTTTACTGAATTTTGCTGTGAAATTATGGGGTATTGTGTGTGGATGGATGGGAAAGAATACATTTAATACATTTTAAATTGAGTCTAAAATATGTGGTAAAAGTTCTGGTCTGAATACTTTCCAAAGCTGCTGTGTGTGTGTGTGTGTGTGTGTGTGTGTGTGTGTGTGTGTGTGTGTGTGTGTGTGTGTGTGTGTGTGTGTGTGTGAGTGAGTGAGTGAGTGAGTGAGTGAGTGAGTGAGTGAGTGAGTGAGTGAGTGAGTGAGTGAGTGAGTGAGTGAGTGAGTGAGTGAGTGAGTGAGTGAGTGAGTGAGTGAGTGAGTGAGTGAGTGAGTGAGTGAGTGAGTGAGTGAGTGAGTGAGTGAGTGAGTGAGTGAGTGAGTGAGTGAGTGAGTGAGTGAGTGAGTGAGTGAGTGAGTGAGTGAGTGAGTGAGTGAGTGAGTGAGTGAGTGAGTGAGTGAGTGAGTGAGTGAGTGAGTGAGTGAGTGAGTGAGTGAGTGAGTGAGTGAGTGAGTGAGTGAGTGAGTGAGTGAGTGAGTGAGTGAGTGAGTGAGTGAGTGAGTGAGTGAGTGAGTGAGTGAGTGAGTGAGTGAGTGAGTGAGTGAGTGTGTGTGTGTGTGTGTGTGTGTGTGTGTGTGTGTGTGTGTATATATATACAGTGTCCCATTGACTGTGATTTTTCCTCTCCATCATTCAACTGTGTAGATTTGTGTAAGTCTCCCCAGGCCTCAGGGTCACATTCCTGAGCAGTTTTGTTTCTCTCCATTTGCATATTAAATTCCAAAATTACATGAACTATTATTCTTATTCTTATTCTTACTATTATTAAGATGGAGTCAATTCAACTTATTGGGTGGTTTGTTCATGTTTTTGTATTTTAGCGTATCATAGCAAAGGGTCTGAAGACGTCTGTACATGAGGCATTTCTGCATTTCTGTATTTACATTTTAATAAACATACTGACATTTCTGAAAGGTTTTTTCACTTTATCATTCTGGGGTATTGTGTGTGTGTGTCATTCTGGGGTATTGTGTGTGTGGATTGATGGCAAATTCTTTCTTTAATTTAATCAATTTTAAATTGAGTCTATAACACAAAATGTGGAAAAAGTGAAGAGATCTGAATACTTAGTGAATGCACTGTGTATGTATGTATGTATATATTATATGTTACGGTACATGTGGGAATATGGATGGTACATGTGGGATAACTAGGGTTAGGGTTAGGTGCTATGTCGACTTGGTACATGCTGGCATGTCTAACCCTACCCCTAACCCTAACCCCCTAGCACCTAACCCTAGTTTTCCCACATGTACCGTATTCCCACATGTACCATAACATATATACAGTATATACCCTATATTGGGTATATATTGGACCGTGGATACTGCTGTGTGCTGTCCTTCACCAAGAGATTGAGTTTTGGCGCCCCCTAGTGACTAGCTGCCGACATTACACTACAGACACAACACACCGCTGAGCCAACACATTATGACCACTGACAGGTGAAGAGAATAACGTTGATCTTGTATTAATATCTGGTCACAATGGCACCTGTCAAGGGGTGGGATATATTAGGCAGCAAGTGAACAGTCAGTTCTCGGAGTGGATGTGTTGGATGCAGGAGAAATGGGCAGGAGTGAAAAACCTGGGGGGTATTCCATCAACGTTGCTAAAGGAAATCTCACGAGTTATCAAAAAAAGTTATAACTCTCTCACTCTCTAGATTGATCTCTCTGTAGCCTGGATTGTCCTTTAGTGACGTTGATGGAATACCCCCCTGATCAACTTTGACAAGTGCCAGACAGCGCATTAGGCATAATACCAACAGCATATTAGGTGGAATACCAACAGCATATTAGGCAGGTGGTCATAATGTTTTGTCTCATCAGCGTAGAATATAAGACACTTCTCATTTCTTTAATCCATCAACAGTTTTATTATTTTTGTTCTGGTAACACATTTTCCCAATGACAGCCTTACAAGAGAACTCCAGTTGAGTTCCAGAGAGAGAGAGAGAGAGAGAGAGAGAGAGAGAGAGAGAGAGAGAGAGAGAGAGAGAGAGAGAGAGAGAGACAGAGAGACAGAGAGACAGAGAGAGAGAGAGAGAGAGACAGAGAGACAGAGAGAGAGAGAGAGAGAGAGAGAGAGAGAGACAGAGAGAGAGAGAGACAGACAGACAGAGAGAGAGAGAGACAGAGAGAGAGAGACAGAGAGAGAGAGAGAGAGAGAGAGAGACATATCAGCTGTAACAATGTTAACTCTGGTCTCGCAGACACACACACACAGTCTCTCTCTCTGTACTGTAAATGCATGACTTCAGAAGGTTCGTACCATAGATATCGACCTGTTGTGTTCTAGGGTACCATAGACCTGTTCTGTTCTAGGGTACCATAGACCTGTTCTGTTCTAGGGTACCATAGACCTGTTGTGTTCTAGGGTACCATAGACCTGTTCTGTTCTAGGGTACCATAGACCTGTTGTGTTCTAGGGTACCATAGACCTGTTCTGTTCTAGGGTACCATAGAGCTGTTGTGTTCTCTAAGATCAGTACAGTCTCTGTGTCGTAGTTCACGTACAGTAGTAATCAACGTCTTCCTCCTCCAGACCTGCTCATAGTACAAAATAAGGTTCCAGTGCATCGAGTCCCAAACTCCGGTTTGACTGTCCTCGTCCTCCTCGTCCTCCTCCTCGTCCTCGTCCTCCTCCTCCTCCTCCTCCCCCTCCTCCTCCCCCCCCTCCTCTTCCTCCTCCCCCAAGCCAGCAGACCAGGGTCCCAAACGTCTAAATACTTCCAAATACTTGAGCTGCCCCTCGGTGTCGTTCGCCTGCTGATGCAATCCCGCCAACAGGAAAGGTCCCAGGTGGAGGTGTGGCCTCTGGGCTGGCCGGTCAAGCACAGTTCAAGTATTTGACGTCAACAACCAAGCGTGTTGACCGATGTCTGTGAGCCGGCCAATCAGACGCAAGCTCCGTGCGTTCTCCACAGCGTCACTGGCTCCTCCCACCACCACCACCACCACCACCACAGACGATGACTCCAGTGTTGACATTTCCTCAATGTTGCAGTAGCATCTAGTCTTAGCTGGGGGTGAGGGAGTGGGGGGTGGGGGAGGCGTGGCTAGTTAGCCCCAGTTAGCGATTGGTCAACGACCAACAGACCAGGCGGAGTCTCCACATCCCCTGCCCCTCCTCTGCTCTGCTGCTCCCCCAGGGCCAGTCAGAACGAGGAGGGTGGATCATCTGAAACCCCGCCCAAAAAGTCGCCCGGATACCGAGCCGACACCGAGAGCCCTGATTGGTCGCAGTCTGTCACAGGAGCGTCTGAGCGAGACTGTACCAACCAATCACAGTTGGGCGCCAGTCCCCAGGTGAGCTGTCC
>NC_137675.1:84169041-84176541 GCF_963989245.1 Nansenia antarctica
AAGTGATGACAGACAGAACAGGAAGTGATGACAGACAGAACCGCTGAGATCCTCCTCCACTGTCACATACACAGACAGAGAGACAGAGAGACAGACAGACAGAGAGAGAGACAGACAGACAGACAGAGAGAGAGAGGGAGAGACAGACAGACAGAGAGAGAGACAGACAGACAGACAGAGAGAGAGACAGACAGACAGAGAGAGAGAGGGAGAGACAGACAGACAGAGAGAGAGACAGACAGACAGACAGAGAGAGAGACAGACAGACAGAGAGAGAGAGGGAGAGACAGACAGAGACAAGGCAGAATAAAAGGGAAGGACGGAAAAAGAAAGAAGAAGAAGAAGAAGAAGAAGAAGTACCCAGGAGGCTAAGGCTGCGTCTGGGCGGAGGGGGGGGGTGTCGGGGGCGGGGGGGAGTTGGCCCCTCGACGAGAAATATCCACATCTACCAACGATACAGTCTCACCTGGGGGGGGGGGGGGGGGGGCAGAGAGAGAGGAAGAGGGGCAGAAGGCGGGAGGGAGAAAGAAAGAGAGTGTTAGACACAGAGAGGGGGGGGGAAACAGAAGAGAAAGATATTCTATGAACTATAACACACAGGAATGTATGCAAGCTGCACACTCCAGAGCATACATACACACACACACACACACACACACACACACACACACACTCACACACACTCACACACTTACCAGTGAAGGCAGGGCTGAAGGGGACTGGAGAGAAGGCACTTTGGGGCCTAGAGAGTTGAAGCTTGCTGTGGAGAGAGAGAGAGAGAGAGAGGGGTGGGGGGAGAGAGAGAGGGAGGGAGAGAGAGAGAGAGAGGGGTGGGGGGAGAGAGAGGGAGAGAGGGAGGGAGAGAGAGGGAGAGGGAGAGAGAGAGAGAGGGAGAGAGAGAGAGGGGTGGGGGGAGAGAGAGAAAGGGAGAGAGAGAGAGAGAGGGGTGGGGGGGGGAGAGAGAAAGGGAGAGAGAGAGAGAGAGAAAGGGAGAGAGAGGGAGAGATAGAGAGAGAGAGAGAGGGAGAGAGAGAGAGAAACAGAGAGAGAGAGAGAGAGTGAGTGAGAAAAGTGGAATGCTATTTGGCCCTAAACAGAGAATACACAGTGGCAGAATACCTGAGTACTGTACTGACAGACCCAAAACTAAGGAAGTCCTTGACTATGTACAGACTCAGTGAACACAGCCTCGCCATGGAGAGAGGCCGCCACAGGCAGACCAGACAGACTGTGCACCCACTGCACACAAACTGAGGTGGAAACAGAGCTGCACTTTTTAACCACCTGCCAACTGTACAAAGACATCAGAGACACGTACTTCTCACAGATTCCAAACACCCAAAAAGATTTTGAAGACAAGACTAATGACAAAACTGTCATATCTGCTGGGTGGAATACAACAATCAGGGTTCCCACACCTTCTGAAACATCACATTCAAGCACCTTTCAAGGACTTTCAAGACTCAATTCCCTCAAATTCAAGGACCCAACACGGCATAGTTTGAGACAGAACTAAACTCTTCAAAAAAAGTTCGGAAACGTTATTTTGGTTGATTATTCCTCCCCTTTAATAATACCAATTGGTATTGTATTTTATATCGTTGGAAAGCCTGATTAGTCACCTTTACAACTAGGTACAACTTATAAGGATCATGCATTCGTGGAATGAGCAACACAGCTAAACGTGTGGGTAGCGGCCCAAAAATATTTGCCAAAATCCCCTGCAATATTCTTCTGTTGGTATTCACTCTCGTTTTGAGCTTCAAATACAATACCAATTGGTATTAATAAAAGGGGAGGAAGAATCGACCGGAATAACGTTTCCAAACTTTTAGTTTAGTTTAGTAAGTTTAGAGTTTAGTTGAGTAAAACATGTTTGAATATACAGTATATATTGTTTTTTAGAGAGAGAGAGAGAGAGAGAGAGAGAGAGAGAGAGAGAGAGAGAGAGAGAGGGGGGAATTCAAGTACTTTCAATGACCTGTGTCTATTTTCAAGACCTTGATTTCTTTTTCTCACATTCACAAACTTTCAAGGATTTCAAGGACCCGTGGGAACCCTGAACAATGAGCAAACACAGCAGCCAGGTGTGTGAGCTGTTGTGACAGTAAAAGGACATCCAATGGAACACAACCACCGTAAAGACTGTCAATAAGTATCTGCACTAATTGCACCATGCTGATCTCTGTACACTATGTTTACACAGAGGCACATGTCTACAGACTTTCCAGACCCATCCATATGTAGACCCATGTTGACAGACTGTCCAGACCCGTCCATATGTTGACCCATGTTGACAGACTGTCCAGACCCGTCCATATGGAGACCCATGTTGACAGCGGTTAGTTGACCCATGTGTTTGACACCATTTACATTTACATTTTTGGCATTTAGCAGACGCCTTATTCCAAAGCGACTTACAATCAATACATTTGAATACTAAGCATGTGAATCAGCAATCCACCATTCGTTGCAGGAAGAGTAATCTAGCTCGGGCCCGGGGCCACTGATAGAAGGAAAAACCTTCTCCCTATCGCCTTCTACTAAAACGTTTTTTTTTTGGGGGGGAGAAACTGAGAAACAGTACAAGGGGGGCAATAGAAGTTCTTAGGGACACAGTAGAGGGGAAAGCGGGTGTCTTTAGGAGACGTAGTGGTGAGGGTCAGAAGATGTCTCAGGAGGAGCAGTTAAGATGTAACCTGAAGAGATGGGTCTTCAGTCTACGACGGAAGATGGGTAGTGACTCAGCCGTTCTGACGGCCGTGGGGAGCTCATTTCACCAGCGGGGAGCCAGTGTTGTGAAGAGACGTGATCGGGCAGCCCGACTGCTGTGTAGAGGAGGTGGGGCCAGTCGGCCAGCCGAGGTGGAGGAGCGGAGTGAGCGGGCAGGGGTTTGGGGGGTTACCATTTCCTTCAGGTAGGCAGGGGCTGTCCCTTTAGCTGCCTGGTATGCAAGCACCAGGGTCTTGAATCTGATGCGAGCTGCTATCGGGAGCCAGTGCAGGGTGCGAAGGAGAGGGGTGACATGCGAGTATTTGGGGAGGTTGAATACCAACCGGGCAGCAGCATTCTGGATGAGCTGCAGAGGTCTAATGGCTGAGGCGGGGAGCCCAGCCAGGAGTACATTGCAGTAATCCAGGCGGGAGATGACCAGTGCCTGGGTCAAGAGTTGCGCTGCCTCTCTGGTAAGGAATGGTCGTATCCTTCTGATGTTGTAGAGGAAGAATCTGCAGGAGCGAGCCGTTGCTGCAATGTTCTCCGCACAGGATAGTCGGTTATCCAGGATCACTCCAAGGTTCTTGGCTGTCAGGGAGGGGGTTACAGTAGAGTTCTCCACTGTGATGGAGAAGTCTTGGAGAGGGCAGGCTTTCCCGGGGATGAAGAGGAGCTCGGTCTTGTTAAGATTGAGCTTGAGATGGTGGTCAGCCATCCAAGTTGAAATGTCAGCGAGACATGCTGAGATACGGGTTGCCACGTGTACATCAGACGGGGGGAAAGACAGGAAGAGTTGAGTGTCGTCTGCGTAGCTGTGGTAGGAGAGCCCATGTGAAGAGATTACCGAGCCAAGAGACTTGGTGTAGAGGGAGAAAAGTATGACACCGTTCCTCATTCTCTAGTAACTAGTGACAACCTAGACCTAGTAGTAACTAACTAACTAGTAACTAACCCTCCATCTCCTCTAGTCTCCACCTCTACACTCTAGTAACTAAAGGCCTACTACCAAAGACATATTACTGAACGGGCCTACCGGGCCCAGGCCCAGGGGCCCCAGAGATCAGGGGGCCCTTTGCATTTCTTGTCGCAGGGATGCCGGTAGAAAATGTCCTACTGTAACTGGGACAAATGAGATTCCTTATATGAACGTAAAAAAACTATTTTGAATATACTTTTGAATATACTATTTTGAACAATTTTATAGGGGCCCACGTCTTGCAAAAAAAAGAGACGCTTGTGTGGGCTACATAGTTTCTATAGCCTACTCAGATTCTAATGCGAATACAGGCTACATTCCCATTAGATTAATGAGTAGGCTATAGAAACTAGACACTAGAGGGCGCCATTAAAGTTTGTGTACTGGGGACAGGTCACAAGGTCACACTGGTGCAGGTCTTTTACAGATCTTTTATTAAGGCTGAAGATGATAAAAGCCCACAAGGACTACTCCGTGTAATTATCGATTTTGGCCTGCAATCTATGTTTCCAAATGTCTATGTTGCTCTGCGGCTATTTTTGACTCTGCCTGTAACCAATTGCGAAGGGGAGCGGTCATTCTCTGTTCTGTCCAGGATTAAAAACGAATTGCGGACTAAAATTACGCAACACCGTCTCAACGCTCTTTCTCTCATGGCAATTGAGAGCGAACTGACCAAATCACTGGACTTTAATGATATCGTGGATGATTTTGCACGAAGCAGAGCCAGGAAAAAATGCATTACATAAGGTAAGACTATTTTATGATTAATTTAGTCTTATAAAGCCATCCTGTGGTTGCTATATATGACACATTGCTATATATGAATCTCAAGCCTGGTGGAGGAGTACAAATGTGCCAAATCAAGGCTGGAAATGACTCTCACAGAATCCCGGGATCCATTCGTCAGAGGTGCTGCTCCGATCCTAGCAACGGGGAGGAAATGGAAGCCATCTGCAGCAGTTGCGGTGGCAAAGACCGCCCTCAGACACCGGGATATAGTGGGGCATGTCCAACATGGCAGAGGGGGCCTTGGTTTGGAAACAACAACACCCACATGGCAAAAGGCTACTCCAACCGAACGGCGGAAGATGGTGGTTGAGGAGGTGCGCCACCAGGAGGAAGCAGCCAGGTGCGCCAAGGCAGTCTCCCAAGCCCAGCAAGGCCGCTGGATGAAGTGGGAGAGCGTGGGGAGGAGGAAAATCACATGGAACGAGCTGTGGAGCATGGAGTCTAATAGGCTAAGTTTCATCATCAGAGCCACATATGATGTCCTGCCCTCTCCTACCAACCTACATCTCTGGTATGGAGAGGACCCAGCCTGTCTCCAGTGTGCAGCCCCAGCAAGCCTCAAACACATCTTGGTGGGTTGCAAGACCAGTCTAACTCAAGGAAGATACACCTGGCGCCACAACCAAGTGCTAAAGTGCTTGGCTGCCGAACTTGAGCACAAGAGGGTAACCACCAACGCCATGCCTCTAAATGCCCAGACTACCTTTCCACGGAAAACAATCTTCATCCGGGAAGGGGAGAAACAGCGGACCAAGCCATCACCTCCAGACTCAGGCCCACTGAACGCAGCCCGGGATTGGGAAATGCGGGTAGACCTCAGCCAGAGGCTCACCTTCCCACCCGAAATTGCAGCGACCAACCTGCGCCCAGACCTAGTCCTCTGGTCCAAGTCCTGCCGGCGTGTCTTCATCGTAGAACTGACGGTCCCATGGGAGGAGGCCATCGATGAGGCATTCGAACGGAAGAGGCTGCGGTATGCCAACTTAGCAGTCGAAGCAGAGGGGCGGGGCTGGAACGTGAAGGTGTGGCCAGTGGAGGTGGGCTGCAGAGGCTTTGTAGCCAGCTCCACCACAAGGCTCCTGAGGGCAGTAGGGATCAGAGGACAGGCCCAACGGAAGGCAATTAAAGAACTGGCCTCCCTTCATTGGCTCCCTGTCCATGTTAGAGCGGATTTCAAGTTGCTCCTGCTAACTTACAAAGCTATAAATGGCACCGCTCCTTCTTATTTAAAGGACCTTCTCGTCCCATATGTGCCCTCAAGGGCTCTGCGCTCACAAGGCTCTGCCCTGCTCACTATTCCTAGGGTTAGAAGAAAGACAATCGGTGAGCGTGCGTTCTCTTTCCGGGCACCAACTCTCTGGAACCGTCTTCCACTTGATATCAGACAGGCAGAATCAGTGGAAGTGTTTAAAAATAAGCTAAAGACCCACCTGTTTTGTGTTGTCTACATGTCATAGGCTGTTTTTTGTGCTGTTGTAATTTACGTGTGTTTTTAAATTGAAATAGTTGTTTTTAAATTTGTTTAACATTTTTGTTTTTACCTATTATATTTGTGGTGCGAAATTGTGTGTTTTTAAAATTGAAATAGCTGTTTTTATATAGTCTAAAATGTGTTGTTTTTTACTTATTGTACTTGTAAAGCACTTTGACGGAAAGTGCTATATAAATAAAGTTATTATTAACTGTCCACTGCAGCAGAACGGAGCAGTCACTGGCTGTGGCTGAAACGTAGGGACCCAACATGGGCTCCCAAATGACCACGTGGTGCCACCGTGCGACACACACCCAGGCCTGATCAGCCTGTGGTGGGCCAACCTCGGCAGAGGGTGTCTTGTGATAAATGGCCGAAACACCCAATGAGGTCGGGGACCACAACTGAAGATGTGTCGTACTGGTGGCACCACGTGATCATTGCCAAATTCCACTCCACCCAAGAGGACATCTCCAACTCCACTCAGTCAATTGTTGTGCTAATTATTTAGGGATTTTAACATCTAGTCCTATTAAGAATCCACACCATAGTGTTGCCAATTGTTTTTGGTTGAAAGCGGTGTATTTTGTTACTGTACATGTACTGTTGTTGGCTTCAATTGAGTGTGGCATGCCTGTGTTGTAAATCCTGTGTCGTTGAAATACAGGTGAATTTTTTCTAGTTATTGTGCTGTTGGCTTTGAGTGTTCCTCCGCTGTTAAACCTGTTGAGATGCAGGTGAACGTAGGCTATGTCTTATATGCTGTTGGCATTGTGTTTACTTGCGCTCTAAAAAAAATGTGTTTGCGCTGGGGAGGGGGGGGGGGGGGGGGCTTTCTACACGTCCAGGCCCAGGGGCCCATTTTTTCATGATCCGTCTATGCCTACTACTATACATAAACTACCAACTTAGGCTTACCAACCACCTGAACAAAACTACCCCCACCTCAGTATTCGGGTTGTTAAGTCGTGACGTGTTTCCGGGTCCAAAGTTGGCTGAGGCGCTCTCTTCGAAATGCCTAAGTAATAATAATAATTCATTATATTTGTATAGCGCTTTTCCGAGGCTCAAAGACGCTGACAAATATGGGAAAAACGTGAAAGTGCTGCTGTGTCCCTTGTTGTATGAATAGATCAGAGCGTAAAAAACGATTGAACTGTCATTCTACCGCTGTAGTACACTGGTACTCTGGTGCAGGGAATTTCTGTTTTGTGAAGTGAAGTGAAGTGAAGTGAAGAGTCTTACCTCCCTGCGTCGGTGCTGGAGGACCCCCACACGTCCAGCAGGCTTCCCCCCCCGGAGGAGGTGGAGGAGGCCAGGGAGGGCCTCTTCTTCTTCCTGTCCAGCAGGAGGCTGGAGGAGGCCCCGGAGCTCCTGGAGGTCCTGAACAGCTTACTGAGACGCACCTTCAGAGAGGAGGAGCCCCCCCCCTTCCCCCCCCGGGCCTTCACCCTGGTCGTCACCCCCCCCTCCTCCCTGGCCCCCCCCGCCCCTCCCTCCACCACCACCAGGGGCGAGGCCTCCGCGTGCCCCCCCCCCGCCCCTC
>NC_137675.1:84179041-84239041 GCF_963989245.1 Nansenia antarctica
TCGTTCTATCTCTCTCTCTCCCTCTCTCTTTCTCTGTCTCTTTCTCCCTCCCCCCCCCTTCTCTCTCTCTCTCAAATTCAAAGTTGCTTTATTGGCATGAAGACATTCATGGCACTGGCGGACTCATGGGGGGGGGCATGGGGGGCGACCGCCCCCCCTGGTGCGCCCACGGATGAAAACGTCTCGCTAAAGTGCCCTCTTGAGTGGAGAAATTCTCGCTAAAGTGCCCTTTTGAGTGGAGAAATTGAGAGGACGTGCCCTATTGGCTGCCCTTCCAATGGTCTAAACTTGACCATGTGCCCCCATAGTTGAAAACGGCGCGCTAAAGTGCCCTTTTGAGTGGAGAAATTGAGAGTATGTGCCCTATTGGCTGCCCTTCCAATGGTCTAAACTTGACCATGTGCCCCCATAGTTGAAAACGGTGCGCTTAAGTGCCCTTTTGAGTGGAGAAATTGAGAGGACGTGCCCTATTGGCTGCCCTTCCAATGGGAAAACATAGCAAGAAAATTAAATAACGTGTCTTAATGAGTGCTCTGTTAGTGGATACAATGTGATGCAGCTTACTAGGGCAGGCTTTCTAGGTCTAGGGGTCAGTCTAGGGGCGTTGCCAAATAGTTAAACCCTGCTTACATTCAAAACACATGAAATGGCCATCAGCAAATGTTTTCTGCGTTTTTGCATGGGGCCGATGGGCTAATATCTAGCTAACATTTAGATGTTTCTCGATCTGCACTGTTCTGCACTGACAAAATTAATTGTTGCCAATGATTAAACATTAACGTTTAAAATACTCATTCCCAATCCCATTGTTGAAAACATACTATTCCATCCATTTCAGTTTTAGACACACCCCCTCTCAAATGTTCAGATGATGTCAGAGAGGGCTTTTAATGCAGTCTGCTCTAACCTGGAAAAAGGACACCCTTTGTAATCCCCACTGCTACCTAGTTAACTAACACTACTTAACATTGTTAGCAGGCTCACAAAACAAGCTGTGGGTTGACTAGCGATGTGTCATTGATTTTCAACGTTTAGCTCACGCTTTTATTTTGAAGTTGCGAAAACGAAAACAGAAGACTATAATGTCATAATGTGCCTCTTGTTGTCTTTCAGAGAACAGAAATGCTAAACTGCCGACATGTTTGCTGTAATTATGACTTGGCAGTAGGCAGTCATCACTCAACGGTCGTCTCATTCACAAAACAGCATGGGTTGCAATGATACTAAATCCAGTGTTTCCTCCAGGATTTTTCACATTATTTTCTCGTGATGGGGTCCCATGTCGTGCAGTAGGTGCCCTTTTTTTCTTTTCTCCCCTGCCCTTCAAACAGCCTGAGTCCGCCACTGATTCATGGTATGTATGGCCAAAGCCTATACAATATTTACAATACAAATAAAGAAGTATGACAACTTATGACAACTTTACTCTCTCTAGAATAAAGCATATGCCTACCAACCCCTCTAAGACTGAGGTGTCAGTTTGGTTATTGTTATAGAATAGTCTATGTAGTGGCCGACCTGGGGGGTATTCCATCAACGTCGCTAAAGGAAAATACAGGCTTATCTTTGTTCAGTCTTGTGAGCCTTATTAAAATAAAACCGGAAGTCTCGCGAAACTTCAAAATAAGCATAGATTTTCCTTTAGCGACGTTGATGGAAGACCCCCCTACGGTAGCTTGAACAACGTCATCCTTAGACGCTCGTCTCAGGGTGCGTTCGTAAATTCGCTCTGGAAATGTGATCAGCACTCTCATGGAATGCCTCTTGTCCAATCAAATTACTTACCGTTTAATTACTTAATTACCCTTTATTACCCTTTATGACTTCCAACCCAGAACCTCAGAACGAATTTACGAACGCAGCCTCACAGAGTCAGTCTGATTTCATCATCAGACAGATCGAGAAGGGCGTGGTCACGGTGGTCAGTTGGACACGCCCCCCCCCCCCCCCCGTTCCACTGGACTGGAGGATAGAACGTTGCCATGGATACTTCGTAGCCTTGTTCACAACGTCAATGACATGTTGATACACATGGGCTGCGTTCGTAAATTTGCTCTGAGAGTGCCGGAGCGCACACTACTGGGTTCAAAGTCATAAAGGGACATAAAGTAATTTGATTGGACAAGAGGCATTCCATGAGTGCTGGTCAGATTTCCAGAGCGAATTTACGAACGCAGCCATGGTGTCATGAGTTCCTGTGATCCCACGAGCCTATAGGGTTAATTACATCTCAAGGATTCTATATTATTGATGTGTTGATTTTTTGTCTTTGTTTTTGTTGACAAGTGTGAAAAATACACGTTTATGAGGTGCAATGACACTTAAGTAAATGACCACTTGTTATGAAGCTCACCTGTACTCTGACCGCCGTTGCTGATCTGACAGTAGACAACCAAGCCAACATACCAAGATGCTGTCAGGAAGTCCAAAACAACAAACATAACAATCTCCTGCAGCTCTCTCTAACGAACACCAGAGGGCGCCAGGCATTCCATACATAGAATCCTATCATGTGTTCTGTGTCCCATCTGTTGGAATTCCATTCATTCTACTCAACCCCATTCGATTACTGTGGAATTCTGACAGTCTAGCCTAGGAGTTAACATAATTCATTTGACCATTTTAGCAGACGCTTTTAAATCCAAAACAATTTACAATTAGAGGTTACAGGGACAGTAACTGAGGGCTGAGTGTCTTACTGAAGGACACACTAGTGGTGGTGTTCCCAAGTCTGACTGAAGGACACACTAGTGGTGATGTTCCCAGGTCTGACTGAAGGACACACTAGTGGTGGTGTTCCCAGGTCTGACTGAAGGACACACTAGTGGTGATGTTCCCAGGTCTTACTCAAGGACACACTAGTGGTGGTGTTCCCAGGTCTGACTGAAGGACACACTAGTGGTGTGTTCCAGGCAGGTTTCGAACTCATGACCTTCCAATCAGCAATCCAACTCACTATCCCCCTTGACAACCACTATTCCTGAACAGTAGTAAAGCTGGACACACAAACACACACAGCCTCAGTGAAGACTCTACAGAGAAGAAGTACAATATAATATTTTATTAGTTCACCAGCCTGTGAAGTGTAAAGAGGGGCAAAAATTCATTTTTGACTTTAAAAATGTTGACAATTTCAGAGTTGCAACGCGTATCATCTCAACACATCTCATCAATGGAATAACAAAGTCAGCTCAGGCCGATGAGGGAACAGCGGGTGGAGTTAAGACAGCCACCAAAAGTCACTCTGGAAACACAAGATCCGATTTCAAATCAACTCCGCCATGTCCCACATCTACAGGAAGCCAAACCGTACAAAAACAGTGGAAAAAAAGTAAAAGTAAAAGTCTACCTGAACCTGCTCATGTCAATATCAGAAAAGATTCCAAATTGGGGAACTTTTCTCCCCCACACCTTCCAAGCCCAGGGTTGCTATGGAAACTCAGGTTAGATTACAGGACCATGTACTTATCAGATGTTTCGCAGAAACATAAAAAATAAAAAAAATAAAGAGAGGAAAAACAAAAGAAAAAAAAACAGTCTAGGGGGAAAAACAGACCAAAATACCAGAACTGCTTGGGGAATGTTTGTTTTTATTGTTTTTTCTTTTTCTTTTCATCATCATCATCATCATCAGCATAGAAATGGAAAAATATAACCTTTTACAAACGTCTTCGATTCTCATTTTTTCGAACAGGCTTGAGTGATCCCCCCCTTTTTTTTCCATCTAAGTGCAGCGACGTACATTCTGGGAACCCAACCGACCCAAGCACGAGCCCAATTCACTAAGTTCATCATGGTCGTCACGTGGCTGGTAGCAGCGGGGGGGGGGGGGGGGGGGCTAGGACTGCCTCCTCCTCAGCACACGGGGGTCGGACCCCCCCCATCCCACCCACCAGCACCAGGATTAGCAGTCTCTGGAGGTACAAATTTGGCACTTCTCTTATTCTTGTACTCTCTCCCTTCTCCCCATCTTTAAAAATGTTGAAGGAGATTTTTTCGAAGTGTTACGAGTAAAATTTTGTGCTTGCGTGTGTTCCCCTGGGCCTATGCATGCCCCCCCCCCTCTCCTCGATGCACTGGAAGAAGAAACAAAAACCGGAAAACACTCGTTTTAGTCATCACCAATTCATCTGTTTTTTTGTTTTTACTGGGCTGGCCAGGAAGGGGGGTCGCTCAATCTGGCCCGCCTCTCACCCTGGCTGAAGACGTGAACAACTGATGCCGCAAAAAAAAGAAAAAAAAAAAGAAAGAGAAAAAAAACAAAATGAAAAAAGAAACTAAAGAAAAAGGTGAACATTTTAGCAGGGATTCTCTTGCAGGAAATTAAAGAACCGTCTGACCAATTCACTCAAGCGCTGCCAATCAACAAGTCATCTACATAGAGGTCTCCCCCCCAGCCTCCCTCCCTCCCTCCCTCCCTCCCTTCTCACACAGAGTAGCGGTCACAACCCATTAGTAACCTCCAGCTTTTTATTATTATTATTTTTCATTTATTTATTCATTTGTAATAACTGAGGTGTGTGGTAGGGATCGTGTCGACTCCCGTCACTCAAGCACACAAACACACTCCAGCTGGATAGGACAGCTCCACCCCTGCAGTGCTGGGGCGGAGACCCCTAAGGCAGGGGCAGGCTGGGGGTGGTGGTGATGGGGGTTGGGGGTCGGGGTGCCCACCCCCCCGCTCGTGTCCTCAGAGGGCGCTCCTCGGGGTGGGATACGTGTCCATCGCCAAACGTCGTCTTGTTCGTCTGGTTTGTTGGTTGGTTGGTTGATGGGGTTTAGGTTCAACGTTTCGCGTAAAATTCGTTCTCCGTTTTTTGGAAGTCCGCAACCGTATAGTGCTTGTAAGAACACCCCCCTCCCGCCCCACCCTCCCCAAAAAAAAAAGAAAAAAAAAGAAAACTAAAAACACCCAAAAAAAAGTAAATAAGTCTTCCACAGATGGGTCAAAGAGCAAAATAGTCAAGTCCATTCGTATTTATTTTGTTGTCGTTTTTCCCAAAAAAGAAACCACATTTTGGCAGTTTATTTCCTACTTCTGGCCGCTCCTGCTGTGGAACTAATATTAGTTTTTTTTATTTTTCAGAAGTGTCCTAGAACTAGATAGCTACAGCGATCCAGGAGGGGGGGTGTGGAGGTCCTTGTCAACAGTCAGAATCAGTCCACAGGTGACGGGGGGGGGGGGGGGGGTTGGGGGCGGGGCGGGTCAGGGTGGTGGTGGTGGTGGTGGGGGGGGGGGGCGGGGGTAGTCTGGGGATGGGGCGCTGCAGGTCTGCCGGCGACTGCTGGAATTGTACTCAGAAGGTGGTGTGATATCGATCCTCTCTCTCTCTCGCTCGCACTCTCTCGCGCTCGCTTGCTCTCTCTCTCGTTCGCTCTCACTCTCTCTCACTCTCTCTCTCTCTCGCTCACACACTCAGGCACTCATCTCAGCACGCTTCACTTCTGCTTTGAACTCTGGACGCGCAAAAGACAGAAGAAATTCCAGTGGGGCATTTTTTTTTCATTGTTCATTGTTGTATAGTTTTTCGTCCCCGACCAGCATGAAATCTGTGGAGACAAGGAGAGAGAGAGGAGTTAGATTAAGATGAGGTTGTGTGTCAGAGAGAGAGAGCGAGGAGTTAGATCAGATGAGGTTGTGTGTCAGAGAGAGAGAGAGAGAAGTTAGATCAAGATGAGGTTGTGTGTCAAAGAGAGAGAGCGAGGAGTTAGATCAGATGAGGTTGTGTGTCAGAGAGAGAGAGAGAGAGAAGTTAGATCAAGATGAGGTTGTGTGTCAAAGAGAGAGAGCGAGGAGTTAGATCAGATGAGGTTGTGAGTCAGAGAGAGAGAGAAGTTAGATCAAGATGAGGTTGTATGTCAGAGAGAGAGAGAGAGGAGTTAGATCAGATGAGGTTGTATGTCAGAGAGAGAGAGGAGTTAGATCAGATGAGGTTGTGAGTCAGAGAGAGAGAGAGAGAGGAGTTAGATCAGATGAGGTTGTATGTCAGAGAGAGAGAGAGAGAGGAGTTAGATCAGATGAGGTTGTATGTCAGAGAGAGAGAGAGAGAGGAGTTAGATCAGATGAGGTTGTATGTCAGAGAGAGAGAGAGAGAGGAGTTAGATCAGATGAGGTTGTGTGTCAAAGAGAGAGAGAGAGGAGTTAGATCAGATGAGGTTGTATGTCAGAGAGAGAGAGAGAGAGAGGAGTTAGATCAGATGAGGTTGTGAGTCAGAGAGAGAGAGAGAGGAGTTAGATCAGATGAGGTTGTATGTAGGGCTGCAACGATTAGTCGACTAGTCACGACTAATCGATTACGAAAATTCGTCGACGTGAAATGTTGTTGTCGACTAATCGCATAAAAAAAATATATTAAAGAAAACGGGATTTTTTTTTTTTTTTTTTTTTACGGGAGCCATGCAAGAATCAGCTGGGTAAGTTTTAGCTAACGTTGTTAGCCAACTGGCTAACGTTATATTGTTAGGGTCGTAATGTTTATGTTAGCTTTACTGTTACATGTTGGAAAACAACGTCTCATGGACAGGGCTGTACATGCTATGAGCGTTTGTGCTATTAATTTATTTGCCCTGTGGCACGCATGTGACAGACAGAGGCGCTTGTATGTAACGTTACGTAGCAGGGGTTTTCCATGTTGAAGCCAGGAGAACGCGAGATGAAATGAAGTGAGGGGTGGTCGCTATTAAAATACCAGGTAGTCATGGTGGATGATCATGAATGATGCTTGATAAGTGAATGCTATTGCAATTATGTTGAGTCCACCAGCGAGCTGTCTGTAAGATAAACAGCGCCAAGCGTAGCCTACTAACGTGAGCTGTCTGTAGTCTAGCCAGCAATGCTAGCTAGCCAGTCAACTAGCTCTGTGAGCAGCTGTAGCTTGGCGTAACGTTAGGTTAGATAGCTAGTTAAGCCGGATTTATGCTTCTGCGTCGCCATTTACGCGCAACGAAAAGCCACACGACTAATCGGAAAAATAAGACAGATTAGTCGACTACCAAAATAATCGTTAGTTGCAGCCCTAGTTGTATGTCAGAGAGAGAGAGAGAGAGGAGTTAGATCAGATGAGGTTGTGAGTCAGAGAGAGAGAGAGGAGTTAGATCAGATGAGGTTGTGAGTCAGAGAGAGAGAGAGAGGAGTTAGATCAGATGAGGTTGTATGTCAGAGAGAGAGAGAGGAGTTAGATCAGATGAGGTTGTATGTCAGAGAGAGAGAGAGAGAGGAGTTAGATCAGATGAGGTTGTATGTCAGAGAGAGAGAGAGAGAGGAGTTAGATCAGATGAGGTTGTATGTCAGAGAGAGAGGAGTTAGATCAGATGAGGTTGTATGTCAGAGAGAGAGAGAGAGGAGTTAGATCAGATGAGGTTGTATGTCAGAGAGAGAGAGAGAGAGGAGTTAGATCAAGATGAGCTTGTGAGTCAGAGAGAGAGAGAGAGGAGTTAGATCAAGATGAGCTTGTGAGTCAGAGAGAGAGAGAGGAGTTAGATCAAGACCTCAAAAACATAATAGTGCAGTTAAGGAAAGGAGAGGAAGGGGGAAGAGTGTGTGTGTGTGTGTGTGTATGTGTGTCTCACCAGGCTTGGCTCTTGAGCTCTTTGCTAGCTCTGACAGGGGCCGGAGAGGGGTGTGTGTGTGTGTGTGTAGGTCTCAGATATTGTGGTAGGGTTATACATCAGGCTCTCAGCGTGGTGCATGAATTCTCTTCACAGACCAGACTGGGGGTTCCTCTAACCTACGTCTGTGTGTGAGTGTGAGTGTGTGTGTGTGTCTCACCAGGCCTGGCTCTTCAGCTTGCGCAGCTCCTTGGTGGCCCAGGTGGCCAGAGTCTTGGTCTTGGAGGTCTTGGACCTCCGTCCCTCCGTCAGCAGGTCGTTGATGAGGGGCCGCACCTCCACCAGCTTCATCACGTCCTTACCGAACGCTGTGCACAGGTCTCTGCCGGGGGGGGGGGGGGGGGGGGGAGGAGGGGGAGAGGGATGGATGGAGGGAGGAGGGAGAGACAAGGGTATATTTAAAAAAAAAGGACACTCAAATAGTTTTTTGGGTATTTTTAACCTAACCATCATCATCATCAACATCGCTACGTCAGAGTCAGAGCTAACTAGGTCAGAGTCAAAGCTAGCTACGCCAGTGTCAGAGCTAGCTACGTCAGTGTCAGAGCTAGCTACGCCAGTGTCAGAGCTAGCTACGCCAGTGTCAGAGCTAGCTACGCCAGTGTCAGAGCTAACTACGCCAGTGTCAGAGCTAGCTACGCCAGTGTCAGAGCTAGCTACGCCAGTGTCAGAGCTAACTACGCCAGTGTCAGAGCTAGCTACGTCAGTGTCAGAGCTAGCTACGTCAGTGTCAGAGCTAGCTACGCCAGTGTCAGAGCTAGCTACGCCAGTGTCAGAGCTAGCTACGCCAGTGTCAGAGCTAGCTACGCCAGTGTCAGAGCTAACTACGCCAGTGTCAGAGCTAGCTACGCCAGTGTCAGAGCTAGCTACGTCAGTGTCAGAGCTAGCTACGCCAGTGTCAGAGCTAGCTACGTCAGTGTCAGAGCTAGCTACGCCAGTGTCAGAGCTAACTACGTCAGTGTCAGAGCTAACTACGCCAGTGTCAGAGCTAGCTACGCCAGTGTCAGAGATAGCTACGCCAGTGTCAGAGCTAGCTACGCCAGTGTCAGAGCTAGCTACGCCAGTGTCAGAGCTAGCTACGCCAGTGTCAGAGCTAGCTACGCCAGTGTCAGAGCTAGCTACGCCAGTGTCAGAGCTAGCTACGTCAGTGTCAGAGCTAGCTACGTCAGTGTCAGAGCTAGCTACGCCAGTGTCAGAGCTAGCTACGTCAGTGTCAGAGCTAGCTACGTCAGTGTCAGAGCTAGCTACGCCAGTGTCAGAGCTAGCTACGCCAGTGTCAGAGCTAACTACGCCAGTGTCAGAGCTAGCTACGCCAGTGTCAGAGCTAGCTACGCCAGTGTCAGAGCTAACTACGTCAGTGTCAGAGCTAGCTACGCCAGTGTCAGAGCTAACTACGCCAGTGTCAGAGATAGCTACGCCAGTGTCAGAGCTAGCTACGCCAGTGTCAGAGCTAGCTACGCCAGTGTCAGAGCTAGCTACGCCAGTGTCAGAGCTAACTACGTCAGTGTCAGAGCTAGCTACGCCAGTGTCAGAGCTAGCTACGCCAGTGTCAGAGCTAACTACGCCAGTGTCAGAGCTAACTACGCCAGTGTCAGAGCTAGCTACGTCAGTGTCAGAGCTAGCTACGCCAGTGTCAGAGCTAGCTACGCCAGTGTCAGAGCTAACTACGCCAGTGTCAGAGCTAGCTACGTCAGTGTCAGAGCTAGCTACGTCAGTGTCAGAGCTAGCTACGCCAGTGTCAGAGCTAGCTACGCCAGTGTCAGAGCTAGCTACGCCAGTGTCAGAGCTAGCTACGCCAGTGTCAGAGCTAGCTACGCCAGTGTCAGAGCTAGCTACGTCAGTGTCAGAGCTAGCTACGCCAGTGTCAGAGCTAGCTACGCCAGTGTCAGAGCTAACTACGCCAGTGTCAGAGCTAACTACGCCAGTGTCAGAGCTAGCTACGCCAGTGTCAGAGCTAACTACGCCAGTGTCAGAGCTAACTACGCCAGTGTCAGAGCTAACTACGCCAGTGTCAGAGCTAGCTACGCCAGTGTCAGAGCTAGCTACGCCAGTGTCAGAGCTAGCTACGTCAGTGTCAGAGCTAACTACGTCAGTGTCAGAGCTAGCTACGTCAGTGTCAGAGCTAGCTACGCCAGTGTCAGAGCTAGCTACGTCAGTGTCAGAGCTAACTACGTCAGTGTCAGAGCTAGCTACGTCAGTGTCAGAGCTAGCTACGTCAGTGTCAGAGCTAGCTACGCCAGTGTCAGAGCTAGCTACGCCAGTGTCAGAGCTAACTACGCCAGTGTCAGAGCTAGCTACGCCAGTGTCAGAGCTAGCTACGCCAGTGTCAGAGCTAACTACGCCAGTGTCAGAGCTAACTACGCCAGTGTCAGAGCTAACTACGCCAGTGTCAGAGCTAGCTACGTCAGTGTCAGAGCTAACTACGCCAGTGTCAGAGCTAACTACGCCAGTGTCAGAGCTAACTACGCCAGTGTCAGAGCTAACTACGCCAGTGTCAGAGCTAACTACGCCAGTGTCAGAGCTAACTACGCCAGTGTCAGAGCTAACTACGCCAGTGTCAGAGCTAGCTACGCCAGTGTCAGAGCTAGCTACGCCAGTGTCAGAGCTAACTACGCCAGTGTCAGAGCTAACTACGTCAGTGTCAGAGCTAACTACGTCAGAGTCAAAGCTAACTACGTCAGTGTCAGAGCTAGCTACGCCAGTGTCAGAGCTAACTACGCCAGTGTCAGAGCTAGCTACGTCAGTGTCAGAGCTAGCTACGCCAGTCTCACCCTATAAGTCCTGCGGCGTTGGCGACCACGCCGTCTGAATGGTCCTCGTCCTCAGCGATGTGATGGATGAACGACAGGATGAACTCCACCCTGGGCTGGACCAACATGACGTCAGCTACGGAGGGAGGGAGGGAGGGAAGAGGAAAAAAGAAAGAATGAACAAACGAAAATAGTTTAAGAATGCCCTCAAGTTGTGGGGTCCCGCAAAGTCCAGTGGAGATAGGGGGCAGCCCTGCTACCTGATGTCCACTGGGTGAAAGAGACCCTGCTTTACTCTGTGACCACCTAAAATCCCAACTGCCAAACTCACAGCAGCAGGAGGAACAGGCGTCAGGGTGTCTGTGTGTGTGTGTGTGTGTTAAGAGATGTGTCGATCATTCTAAATACGGAGTAGAAGGATTACTCATAAGTAGCGTACCCTGCCCCTGGGGGGGGGGGGACTAACTAGGAGTAGTCAAACACAGGCTACAGTTCTCATGCTCAGGGATGCAAACTGGTGATGGCCCAAAAAGGTGCCAACATTTTTTTTTGCCTGAAAACAAAGAACATTTATGAAAATTGTTGACCTATTTTGAGGTAAAAACGGCTAAAAGGTGACAGGTTTGAACTCCTGCAAGCTACTCAAACTAGCAGGGGAAGGAAGGAGCAAGCTTCTCTGTCAAAAGCCCAAACTACTAATAATAATTCAAATATTTATTTGGCTTTTTAAATGTAAAAACATACAGAGCTATAGAACACATACAATCGACGAGACCACAAATGACATCCACAAGACAGAGGAAACAAAACCAACAACAATCAAAAGCCCAAACTAGAAGGGACCGAGAGACTTTCTACACACGACACACTACTGGGCCGACCCAAACCAAACCTGGGCCGACCCAAACCAATGCTGCTGGCTCAGGCGGTGTCTATCCTCAAGGTCCTTTTCAGCAACTATGGTGGGTCTAACTGGACCAGCCCAGATCGATCTGTAGTGTGAAGGAGGGTTTCGGGGGGGGACGGACTTACGGTGTGTGTGTGTGTGTGTGTAAGGGGGGGGGGGAGACTTACGGTGTGTGTGTGTGTGTGTGTGTGTAAGGGGGGGGGCAGACTTACGGTGCACGTTCTCCTGGTCTCCCTTCAGACCCTGGATGATGCCTGTGTACGCCTCCAGACAGCCCTCCCTCAGCTCATTCAGGTAGTCCACCATGTCATAGTCAGTCTACACACACACACACACACACACACGAGTTAATTGAAAAATAACTTCACCATCATCATCATCATCCACTGACAGACCAAATCATTAATTGTGAGCAAACTTGTGGGGTCCCGCAAAGTCCAGTGGAGAGAGGGGGCAGCCCTGCTACCTGATGTCCACTGGGTGAAAGAGACCCTGCTTTACTCTGTGACGGCCTAAAATCCCAACTGCCAAACTCACAGCAGCAGGAGGAACAGGCGTCAGGGTGTGTGTGCGGGCGTATAAATGTGTGCATGTGTGTGTGTGTTACCTTGTCCACCTGAGCCTGAGAGGCCTGCTGCAGGGTGTCCAGGACGATCTCCAGGTACTTCTTGAACTCTCCGCCGATGGCCAGAGCGATGTCTCCGAACGCAGACAGGATCTGGGGCTTCACCGACCGATGCACGTTCTCATTCTACACACACACACACACACACACACCTGTTTAGGACACGCTGAGCTAGTATAAAGGCTTGTCCCCCCAAAAAATACATCAGTTTTTATCAAAATCATGACCCTTTCACCCTTTGTATAAACACCACTGTAGTTGCAACTATTTGATGACAAACACTCAATTATTATTATTATTCTGATACATGCATGAATAAAATCAGACTTCCAAGTTGTGGGGTCCCGCAAAGTCCAGTGGAGATAGGGGGCAGCCCTGCTACCTGATGTCCACTGGGTGAAAGAGACCCTGCTTTACTCTGTGACGGCCTAAAATCCCAACTGCCAAACTCACAGCAGCAGGAGGAACAGGCGTCAGGGTGTGTGTGTGTGTGTGTGTATAAATATGTGTGTGTGTGCCATCAGGAAAATAACCATGTTTCTGACTATGCGCATGTAACTGGTGTTTTAGAAAGGAGTGAAATCTAGATTCAGTTTCTCCTTTACTTAACAGAGGTCAGGGTTAGACCAGGTCTTAACAGAGGTCAGGGTTAGACCAGGTCTTAACAGAGGTCAGGTGTCAGACCAGGTCTTAACAGAGGTCAGGGTTAGACCAGGTCTTAACAGAGGTCAGGGTTAGACCAGGTCTTAACAGAGGTCAGGGTTAGACCAGGTCTTAACAGGGTCAGGGTCAGACCAGGTCTTAACAGAGGTCAGGTGTCAGACCAGGTCTTAACAGAGGTCAGGTGTCAGACCAGGTCTTAACAGAGGTCAGGTGTCAGACCAGGTCTTAACAGAGGTCAGGTGTTAGACCAGGTCTTAACAGAGGTCAGGTGTTAGACCAGGTCTTAACAGGGTCAGGGTCAGACCAGGTCTTAACAGAGGTCAGGGTTAGACCAGGTCTTAACAGAGGTCAGGTGTTAGACCAGGTCTTAGAAGGTCAGGTGTTAGACCAGGTCTTAACAGGGTCAGGGTCAGACCAGGTCTTAGAAGGTCAGGGTTAGACCAGGTCTTAACAGGGTCAGGGTCAGACCAGGTCTTAACAGAGGTCAGGGTTAGACCAGGTCTTAACAGAGGTCAGGGTTAGACCAGGTCTTAACAGAGGTCAGGGTTAGACCAGGTCTTAACAGAGGTCAGGGTTAGACCAGGTCTTAGAAGGTCAGGGTTAGACCAGGTCTTAACAGAGGTCAGGTGTTAGACCAGGTCTTAACAGAGGTCAGGTGTCAGACCAGGTCTCAGCAGAGGTCAGGGTTAGACCAGGTCTTAACAGAGGTCAGGGTTAGACCAGGTCTTAACAGAGGTCAGGTGTTAGACCAGGTCTTAACAGAGGTCAGGTGTTAGACCAGGTCTTAACAGAGGTCAGGTGTCAGACCAGGTCTTAACAGAGGTCAGGGTTAGACCAGGTCTTACTCTTAACAGAGGTCAGGGTTAGACCAGGTCTTAGCAGAGGTCAGGGTTAGACCAGGTCTTAACAGAGGTCAGGTGTTAGACCAGGTCTTAGAAGGTCAGGGTTAGACCAGGTCTTAGAAGGTCAGGGTTAGACCAGGTCTTAACAGAGGTCAGGGTCAGACCAGGTCTTAACAGAGGTCAGGGTTAGACCAGGTCTTAACAGAGGTCAGGGTTAGACCAGGTCTTAACAGAGGTCAGGGTTAGACCAGGTCTTAGAAGGTCAGGGTTAGACCAGGTCTTAACAGAGGTCAGGGTTAGACCAGGTCTTAACAGAGGTCAGGGTTAGACCAGGTCTTAACAGAGGTCAGGGTTAGACCAGGTCTTAACAGAGGTCAGGGTTAGACCAGGTCTTAACAGAGGTCAGGGTTAGACCAGGTCTTAACAGAGGTCAGGGTTAGACCAGGTCTTAACAGAGGTCAGGTGTTAGACCAGGTCTTAACAGAGGTCAGGGTTAGACCAGGTCTTAACAGAGGTCAGGGTTAGACCAGGTCTTAACAGAGGTCAGGGTTAGACCAGGTCTTAACAGAGGTCAGGGTTAGACCAGGTCTTAGAAGGTCAGGGTCAGACCAGGTCTTAACAGGGTCAGGGTCAGACCAGGTCTTAACAGAGGTCAGGGTCAGACCAGGTCTTAACAGAGGTCAGGGTTAGACCAGGTCTTAACAGAGGTCAGGGTTAGACCAGGTCTTAACAGAGGTCAGGTGTTAGACCAGGTCTTAGAAGGTCAGGGTCAGACCAGGTCTTAACAGAGGTCAGGGTTAGACCAGGTCTTAACAGAGGTCAGGGTTAGACCAGGTCTTAACAGGGGTCAGGGTTAGACCAGGTCTTAACAGAGGTCAGGGTTAGACCAGGTCTTAACAGAGGTCAGGGTTAGACCAGGTCTTAACAGGGGTCAGGGTTAGACCAGGTCTTAACAGAGGTCAGGGTTAGACCAGGTCTTAACAGAGGTCAGGTGTTAGACCAGGTCTTAGAAGGTCAGGGTCAGACCAGGTCTTAACAGAGGTCAGGGTTAGACCAGGTCTTAAGAGGTCAGGGTCAGACCAGGTCTTAGACTCACCCCTAGGTTCTCCAGCAGCAGCTGCATGATTTCGTCACAGAAAGGCAGGATGTTGGTCATCAGGGCTCGACATAGGTCACACACCAGTCCCACCGCGGCCAAACACACCTGGAAGAGGGAGAGAGAGAGAGAGAGAGAGAGAGAGAGGGTCAGTGTGTGTGTGTGTGTGCAGACACCTGAAACAGGGAGAGAGGGTGAGTGTGTGTGTGTGTGTGTGTGTGTGCAGACATCTGAAACAGAGAGAGGGGGAGAGAGGGTGAGTGTGTATGTGCAGACACCTAAAACAGGGAGAGAGGGTGAGTGTGTGTGTGGGTGTGTGTGTAGACACCTAAAACAGGGAGAGAGGGTGAGTGTGTGTGTGCGGTGTTTCCCCCACAAGTCCAGAAAAAACAGGGTGGGGGGGGGGGTAAACCCCCCTAACTCCGGCCTTTCCGCAAAAATGCTTGAAAACTTTCCACGACAGCGATTTTTAAAAGGGCTAAATAATTGTTGGTTTGCTGGAGACTATGGGACAAATTACACTATGGTGGCCAGCCTTAGTTGTCTATGTATGGGAAACAGTGGTGTGTGTGTGTGTGTGTGTGTGTGTGTGGGGGGGGGGTGACAGAGGCACGTCTCACTAGCCAAATCAAAGCCAGACACCTGAAACAGTGAGAGGGAGTGTGTGTGTGTGTGTGTGTGTGCCAACTCCCCCAAAGAATGAACACCTAAAAGCTCCTAAAACAGTATGTTGAGTGTAGGGTCCCGCAAAGTCCAGTGGAGATAGGGGGCAGCCCTGCTACCTGATGTCCACTGGGTGAAAGAGACCCTGCTTTACTCTGTGACGGCCTAAAATCCCAACTGCCGAACTCACAGCAGCAGGAGGAACAGGCGTCACGGTGTGTGTGTGTGTGTGTGTGTGTGTGGAAAGAGATGTTTGAACTACTGTGTGTTGATCATTCTAAACACGGAGTAGAAGGATTACGTACCCTGCGATATATTTATCTAACTTAGACGTGTGTGTGTGTGTGTGTGTGTGAGAGAGATGTGACCCACCTGATATTCAGCGTAGTTCTTCAGTCCGATCCCCAGGAAGGGTTTGAAGGCATCCATATATTTCTGGAAGTCAGCGCCCAGTACTGGAGACACACACACAAAGATATTAGACCACCATTTTGAGAAAAGACTGTGTGTGTGTGTGTGTGGGGGGGCAGAGGTTATTAGGAGACATGCTCTCGTCTTAGGGCTGCAACTAACGATTATTTTGGTAGTCGACTAATCTGTCGATTATTTTTTCGATTAGTCACGATTAGTCGTGTGGCTTTTCGCTGCGCGTAAATGGCGACGCAGAAGCATAAATCCGGCTTAACTAGCTATCTAACCTAACGTTACGCCAAGCTACAGCTGCTCACAGAGCTAGTTGACTGGCTAGCTAGCATTGCTGGCTAGACTACAGACAGCTCACGTTAGTAGGCTACGCTTGGCGCTGTTTATCTTACAGACAGCTCGCTGGTGGACTCAACATAATTGAAATAGCATTCACTTATCAAGCATCATTCATGATCATCCACCATGACTACCTGGTATTTTAATAGCGACCACCCCTCACTTCATTTCATCTCGCGTTCTCCTGGCTTCAACATGGAAAACCCCTGCTACGTAACGTTACATACAAGCGCCTCTGTCTGTCACATGCGTGCCACAGGGCAAATAAATTATCAGCACAAACGCTCATAGCATGTACAGCCCTGTCCATGAGACGTTGTTTTCCAACATGTAACAGTAAAGCTAACATAAACATTACGACCCTAACAATATAACGTTAGCCAGTTGGCTAACAACGTTAGCTAAAACTTACCCAGCTGATTCTTGCATGGCTCCCGTTTAAAAAAAAAAAAAAAAATAAAAACGTTTTTTTAAATAATTTTTTATGCGATTAGTCGACAACAACAGTTCACGCCGACGAATTATCGTAATCGATTAGTCGTGACTAGTCGACTAATCGTTGCAGCCCTATCTCGTCTGACGTATTTTAAGGCGGTATGACTTTTTTTTTTTAAGGAAGTAAACAGACCTCGCGTTTCCATAGCTACGATGCATAAACTTCCCCTTTAAGAGTTGCACTGGCGGGAGGGAAACCGTTTCACTTCTTAAAATAATCGTGTGTGTGTGTGTGTGTGTAGGTCTCAGATATTGTGGTAGGGTTATACATCAGGCTCTCAGCGTGGTGCATGATTTCTCTTCACAGACCAGACAGGGGTTCATCTAACCTACGTGTGAGTGTGTGAGTCTGTGTGTGCGCGCGTGCATGTGTCTCTCTGTGTGTGTGTGTGTGTGTATGTATGTATGTGTGTGCGTATCCGTGTGTACCTTCCACCAGGGTGGAGACAGCCATGAGGGCGTCCTCCTGCACTGTGTGTGTGTGCGTGTGTGCCTGTGTGCGTGTGTGCCTGTGTGCCTGTGTGCCTGTGTGCCTGTGTGCCTGTGTGCCTGTGTGCCTGTGTGCCTGTGTGCCTGTGTGCCTGTGTGTCTGTGTGTCTGTGTGTCTGTGTGTCTGTGTGTCTGTGTGTCTGTGTGTCTGTGTGTCTGTGTGTCTGTGTGTCTGTGTGTCTGTGTGTCTGTGTGTCTGTGTGTACCTTCCACCAGGGTGGAGACAGCCATGAGGGCGTCCTCCTGCACTGTGTGTGTGTGTGAGTGTGCGTATGTGTGTCTCTCTGCGTGTGTGTGTGTGTGTGCGTGTGTGTACCTTCCACCAGGGTGGAGACAGCCATGAGGGCGTCCTCCTGCACGCCCCCTGACCCAGCGGTGCTCTGGAACATTCTGAGGAGCGATGCCATGACGACGTCAGAGATCTGGAGAGCATCCTGGTGCTGCACCTTCCTCAGCACGTTCTGGAGGGGGGGAGGGGGAGGGAGGGAGGGATGGGGGGGGAGGGAGGGAGGTGAGGAAGGGATGGGGGAGGTGAGGAAGGGAGGGAGGGAGGTGAGGAAGGGAGGGAGGGATGGGGGAGGGAGGGAGGGAGAGAGAGGGACAGGGAGAGAAGAACAGGTAGGGAGGGAGGAAGGGGGACAGGGATAGAGGGAGAGGGAGGTGGGGGAGAGAGGGAGGGAGGGAGGGAGAGTTGGACAGTAGTTAGGAGACCTTTTACCCCTGGTGGGGGGCGGGAAACATTCACAGTTGCTAAAATAAGTGTGTGTGTGTGTGTGTGTAGGCCTCAGATATTGTGGTAGGGTTATCCATCAGGCTCTCAGCGTGGTGCATGATTTCTCTTCACAGACCAGACAGGGGTTCATCTAAATTGTGTGTGTGTGTGTGTACAGCAGACTACGTGTGGTAGCGGCTGGGGGGGGGGTCAGAGGTCAATGTTACCTGTAGAGTGGCGCACAGTAGAGACTGCAGGTCGTTGAACTGGATCCTGTCCGATGTGCTCTGGATGTGAGACTGAACAAAACACAGAGAGAGAGACAGGAAGTTACAACACAGGAAACACACCGCTAAGCAACTCTACTGCATGTCCCTTCTTTGGATAACTACCATTTCCTGTTGAACGCGTCTTCAGATGATCATAAGCGTCAACGCTAACGCCTGTCCTCACGCTCACTGGGGGCCTGAGAGTTCAGAGGTCATCCATCTCTTGGGACGCCAACATGTTCATGACTTCGTCTGTGTGTGTGTCTGTCTCTCTCTGTGTGTCTGTCTGTCTCTGTGTGTCTGCCTGTCTGTCTCTGTGTGTGTGTGTGTCTGTCTCTGTGTGTCTGTCTGTGTGTGTGTGTGTGTCTGTCTCTCTGTGTGTGTGTCTGTCTGTCTCTGTGTCTGTCTGTCTCTGTGTGTCTGTCTCTCTGTCTGTGTGTCTGTCTGTCTGTCTCTCTGTGTCTGTCTGTCTGTGTCTGGGTCTCAGATACTGTGGTAGGGTTATACATCAGGCTCTCAGCGTGGTGCATGATTTCTCTTCACAGACCAGACAGCCTGTCAGCCAAGGCTCCCAGCCTTCCACTCCATCCCTCCCTCCCCCTTCACCTCCATAAATAGAACCTGTTGGAAGTGCTCCCTCACCATTCCCCATTCCCTCCATCCCCCATCCCCTCCATCCCCCTCTCTCTCACCTCCATCTGTAGGACCTGCTCCCTCCCCATCTCCTCTCAGTCTCTCTCTCTCTGTCTGTGTGTGTAGAACTTGTTGGAAGTGCTCTCTCCCCATCTCCTTCTCCCTCCCTCCCTCCCTCCCTCCGCCTCTCACCTCCATCTGTAGGACCTGTTGAAGGCGCTCCATGATGACCAGGGTGGTCTTCTGCACGGCGGGGTAGCAGTCCTTGGCGCTGTTCTTCACGATCTCCATCAGGGCCTCGTAGGCCGCGCTGCGCAGGTTGTTCTGGTGCCCGTCAGGCCTGGGGAGGGGGGGAGGAAGGAGGGATGGAGAGGGGGAGGGATGGAGAGGAATGGAGGGAGGGATGGAGGGAGAGGGATGGATGGAGGGAGAGAGGGTTGGAGGGAGAGAGGGATGGAAGGATTGAGAGAGAGGGATGGAGAGGGAGGGATAGAGGGAGGAATAGAGGGGGAAGGAGGGAAGGGGAGGGATAGAGGGGGATGGAGGGAGGGATAGAGGGGGATGGAGGGAGGGATAGGGATGGATGGAGGGAGAGAGGGATGGAGGGAGAGAGGGATGGAAGGATTGAGAGAGAAGGATGGAGGGAGGGATAGAGGGAGAGGGAGTGATAGTGGGGGAGGGATGGAGGGGGAGGGTGAGGGATGGAGGGAGAGAAGGATGGAGGGGGAGAGGGGGAGAGGGAAGGATGGATGTAGAGGGAGGGATGGAGGGAGAGAGAGAGACATACGCTTGTTTATTTCACTCAGTCTAAAGCAGGTGTGGTCCATGTGTAGCAGTGTTTGGTGATCTGGGAGTCTATGCAGACAAGCCAGGAGCAGGTTTACAGGCTGGGTTTACTGACATTGTTTAACCATGCAGAAAAAACACTCGTATGTTCAGGGACATGGACGTCGAAGGCAGCAACAACCGAATCAGGAAGTCACTAGTCTGACTGCGTCTTTAAATACCCGTGTGTGTGTGTGTGTGTGTGTATGTGTATGTGTAGGTCTCAGATATTGTGGTAGGGTTATACATCAGGCTCTCAGCGTGGTGCATGATTTCTCTTCACAGATCAGACAGCTTTCTCTCTTCAACAAGTTGTTTTTAAATCTACATTTTGGAGTATTGTTGAGTTCAACCGTATTTCAACCACTGGGTTCTAGGAGTTTCTGACTGACCTGTCTGTGGTTTCTAGAAGCTTCTGACTAACCTGTCTGTGGTTTCTAGGAGCTTCTGACTGACCTGTCTGTGGTTTCTAGGAGCTTCTGACTGACCTGTCTGTGGTTTCTAGAAGCTTCTGGCTGACCTGTCTGTGGTTTCTAGAAGCTTCTGACTGACCTGTCTGTGGTTTCTAGGAGCTTCTGGCTGACCTGTCTGTGGTTTCTAGAAGCTTCTGGCTGACCTGTCTGTGGTTTCTAGAAGCTTCTGGCTGACCTGTCTGTGGTTTCTAGAAGCTTCTGACTGACCTGTCTGTGGTTTCTAGAAGCTTCTGACTGACCTGTCTGTGGTTTCTAGAAGCTTCTGGCTGACCTGTCTGTGGTTTCTAGAAGCTTCTGGCTGACCTGTCTGTGGTTTCTAGAAGCTTCTGACTGACCTGTCTGTGGTTTCTAGAAGCTTCTGGCTGACCTGTCTGTGGTTTCTAGAAGCTTCTGGCTGACCTGTCTGTGGTTTCTAGAAGCTTCTGGCTGACCTGTCTGTGGTTTCTAGAAGCTTCTGGCTGACCTGTCTGTGGTTTCTAGAAGCTTCTGACTGACCTGTCTGTGGTTTCTAGGAGCTTCTGGCTGACCTGTCTGTGGTTTCTAGGAGCTTCTGACTGACCTGTCTGTGGTTTCTAGGAGCTTCTGACTGACCTGTCTGTGGTTTCTAGGAGCTTCTGGCTGACCTGTCTGTGGTTTCTAGGAGCTTCTGGCTGACCTGTCTGTGGTTTCTAGAAGCTTCTGGCTGACCTGTCTGTGGTTTCTAGAAGCTTCTGACTGACCTGTCTGTGGTTTCTAGAAGCTTCTGGCTGACCTGTCTGTGGTTTCTAGAAGCTTCTGGCTGACCTGTCTGTGGTTTCTAGAAGCTTCTGACTGACCTGTCTGTGGTTTCTAGGAGCTTCTGACTGACCTGTCTGTGGTTTCTAGGAGCTTCTGACTGACCTGTCTGTGGTTTCTAGAAGCTTCTGGCTGACCTGTCTGTGGTTTCTAGAAGCTTCTGACTGACCTGTCTGTGGTTTCTAGAAGCTTCTGACTGACCTGTCTGTGGTTTCTAGAAGCTTCTGACTGACCTGTCTGTGGTTTCTAGAAGCTTCTGGCTGACCTGTCTGTGGTTTCTAGGAGCTTCTGACTGACCTGTCTGTGGTTTCTAGAAGCTTCTGGCTGACCTGTCTGTGGTTTCTAGGAGCTTCTGACTGACCTGTCTGTGGTTTCTAGGAGCTTCTGACTGACCTGTCTGTGGTTTCTAGAAGCTTCTGACTGACCTGTCTGTGGTTTCTAGGAGCTTCTGGCTGACCTGTCTGTGGTTTCTAGGAGCTTCTGGCTGACCTGTCTGTGGTTTCTAGAAGCTTCTGGACGATGATCTCGAAGGAGGACGAGAGGCAGTAGGTGGCGGGCTCCTCCTGGTCCTCTGCGGCATCTGTGGCCTCGTAGGCCGCCTCCGCTAAGCTGGAGAAGGCCTGGAGGGGAGGGGAGGGAGGGGGGTGGGAGAGATGGAGAGAGATGGAGGGGGATGGGGGGAGGGGGGTGGAGGGGGCAGGGAAAGAGAGGTAGGAGACAGGAGAGAGAGATATGGGGGGGGATGGAGGAATGAGATGGGAGAGAGTGAGATGAGGGTAGGGGAGAGAGAGAGAGTTAGGAGATAGGGGAGAAAGAGATGGGGGGATTAGAGGGAGGGGCAGGGGGAGGAGAGAGAGATGGAGGGATGGTAAAGAGAGAATGGAGATAGGGGAGAAAGAGAGGGAGGGGCGGGGGGAGGAGAGAGAGATGGAGGGATGGTAAAGAGAGAAAGGAGATAGGGGAGAAAGAGAGGGAGGGGCGGGGGGAGGAGAGAGGGATAGGGGGGGGTTAACAGGGCATTCGCATAAACCAAAACACATTTGTACAAATTCCCAAATTCCCCATAGTTGCCTTGGAGGTGCAGCTTTCAGCCAGAGAGAAGGATTCTCTCAACACAGACCAGACAGACTCGTATCTAAACGCGTACTTGTGCCTAGTTGTATTTGTCGTATGTAAAATGTGTGTGTGAGTGTGTGTGTGTGTGTGTGTGTGTGTGTGTGTAGGTCTCAGATATTGTGGTAGGGTTATACATCAGGCTCTCAGCGTGGTGCATGATTTCTCTTCACAGACCAGACAGGGGTTCATCTAAACTCTGTGTGTGTGTGTGTGTGTCTCACCCAGCAGACGTTGGAGGCCACGCGGGGCTCCGCCCCCAGCCCCTCTATGAGACACTGCAGCAGGGGCGCCAGGTAGACCTCGTTGATGGCCGCCTCCGGCAGCAGCTCACAGATCCGCCCCACCGTCCACGCCGTCGTGTCCCGCACCACCACGCTGGGGTCCTTCATCAGCTCGATCAGGGTGGGCATCGCCTGGGGGGGGGGGGGAGAGGAGGAGAAGGGAGAGAGGGGAGAAGAAGGGAGAGAGGGGTGGAGGAGAGGGGAGAGAGGAGGGGAGAGAGGGGAAGAGAAGAGGGGAAGAGACCTTTTACTTAGATACATACAAGACACATCCAGTTAATGAAAATCTTCATAGTTGCCTAGTTGTATTTGTTGTATGTAAAATGTGTGTGTGTAGGTCTCAGATATTGTGGTAGGGTCATACATCAGGCTCTCAGCGTGGTGCATGATTTCTCTTCACAGACCAGAGTACTGTGTGTGTACCTGTATGACGAGTGTGTGTGTACCTGTATGACGAGTGTGTGTGTGTGTGTACCTGTATGACTAGTGTGTGTGTGTGTGTGTGTGTACCTGTATGACTAGTGTGTGTGTGTACCTGTAGGACTAGTGTGTGTGTGTGTACCTGTATGACGAATGTGTGTGTGTGTGTGTGTGTACCTGTATGACTAGTGTGTGTGTGTGTACCTGTATGACTAGTGTGTGTGTGTACCTGTAGGACTAGTGTGTGTGTGTGTGTACCTGTATGACGAGTGTGTGTGTGTGTGTGTGTGTACCTGTATGACTAGTGTGTGTGTGTGTGTGTGTGTGTGTGTACCTGTATGACGAGTGTGTGTGTGTACCTGTATGACGAGTGTGTGTGTGTGTGTACCTGTATGACTAGTGTGTGTGAGTGTGTGTGTGTGTGTACCTGTATGACGAGTGTGTGTGTGTGTGTGTACCTGTATGACGAGTGTGTGTGTGTGTGTGTGTACCTGTATGACTAGTGTGTGTGTGTGTGTGTGTGTACCTGTATGACTAGTGTGTGTACCTGTATGACGAGTGTGTGTGTGTGTGTGTACCTGTATGACTAGTGTGTGTACCAGTATGACTAGTGTGTGTGTGTACCTGTATGACTAGTGTGTGTGTGTGTGTGTGTGTGTGTGTGTGTGTGTGTACCTGTATGACTAGTGTGTGTGTGTGTGTGTACCTGTATGACTAGTGTGTGTGTGTGTGTGTGTACCAGTATGACTAGTGTGTGTGTACCTGTATGACTAGTGTGTGTGTGTGTGTGTGTGTGTGTGTGTGTGTACCTGTATGACTAGTGGTTTGAGCTGGTTGAGGTCGGGGCCCTCCAGGATGGATCCGAAGGCCATGACGGAGGCGTCTCTGTAGCGCCAGTCGGGGTGTTTGATGTGCTCCTTGATGAAGGGCAGGACGTGGGGGACCACGTCGTCCTCACAGCAGGTGGCTAGCAGCATCAGACACACCCCCGCCGCCTTGCACGGGTTCCAGTCATCATCGTCATCATTCTCATCCTGGGGGGAGAGGAAGAGGAGAGGAGGGAGGGGAGGGGGAAAGGAGGGAGGGGAGAGGGGGGAAGGAGGGAGGGGAGGGGGAGGGAGGGGAGGGGGAGGGAGGGGAGGGAGGGGGGAAGGAGGGAGGGGAGGGGAGAGAGGAGGGGGAGGGAGGAATGCAGATGGATTGAGTTAATTCACAAACAAATTCGTGTTTACATTTTCCAAATTCCAGATAGTTGTCCTGCAGGTCTCTGTGACATGTTTCTACATCAGTACCAGGTGAGGATGGAGACCAGGTGAGGAGTGTGTGTACCTGTTTAGTGAGGATCTGCGTGTGTGTGTGTGTAGGTCTCAGATATTGTGGTAGGGTTATACATCAGGCTCTCAGCGTGGTGCATGATTTCTCTTCACAGACCAGACAGGGGTTCATCTAAACTGTGTGTGTGTGTGTGTGTGTGTGTGCCCAGATACCTGTATGCCTAGTGGTTTTAGCTGGTTATCGTTCAGTGAGGGTCTGGGAGCAGGGGAGGTGCGTGTACCTGTTTAGTGAGGGTCTGGCACCAGGGGAGGTGTGTGTACCTGTTTAGTGAGGGTCTGGGTGAGGATGGGCACCAGGTACTGCAAGGCTCCTTTAGCGTAGAACTTGCTGGTGTGCTCGGGGGGGCGTCCCTGCTCTGATGCCTGTGATTGGAGGAGAGGAAGGAACGTACCAAGTCAAAAAACATAGAAGGGGGGGGGGGGGAGTCTCCCTTTCCTGATGTTATTCAACTGTCCAACACGTGCACGAGAAAGAGCTCAACACGTGGCTGAATAAAGTTTTGAACACAACGCAGAATTGTGTGTGTGTAGGTCTCAGATATTGTGGTAGGGTTATACATCAGGCTCTCAGCGTGGTGCATGATTTCTCTTCACAGACCAGACGTGTCAGTAAGCATGACCTCTATTGCCCATCTGTGTTTTCAATACATACAATGTGTAAATATACATTCAGTAGCTTATAGTAAGTAAGTATACAGGCGCAACTCAAAACATATGAATATCGTGCAAAAGTTCATTCATTTCAGTAATTCAACTTAAAGGGTTAAACTTAAATATGATATACTCATTGCATTGTACATGTGCATGATTATACTTTTCAGAGGGCAGACATTTCTGTATTTAAAATCCTTTTCTTATTGATTTCATGTAATGTAAAAAATGTCTGAGATGTTTAATTTGGGGTTTTCATAAGCTGTAAGCCATAATCATCAAATTTATAACAAATAACGGCTTTAAATATCTCGCTTTGCATGTAATGAGTCTATAAAGTTAAATTACTGAAATAAATGAACTTTTGCACAATATTCTAATTTTTTTAGTTGCACCTGTAGTGTGTTGGTTAATTCCTGGTTAACTCATTCAGTGCCGAGGGTGTAGAAAGTCTCCCAAATTGTCAACATTCTAGAGTGCCGTACTCTGTAGCCTAGCAAAGTATTGTTGCTAGATAAATACCACATAGAACACACCGGAATTCTTTAGCAGTTAGTGAGTTAATAAAGTTGCATTCTTTTCAGGGGCGCTTGGTGGCGTAGCACACAAAAGCAGCAGCCATGTCATCGCAGGTTCGATTCCGGACGTCGACATATGCTGCATTTCATCCCTCCTCTCTCTCTCTTTCCCCCATCCTACCTGTCAGTCTCTACTGTCTCTAATCTCCTCTCTCTCTCCCATCCTTCCTGTCAGTCTCTACTGTCTCTATCGTCCTCTCTCTCTCTCTCTCTCTCTCTCTCACCCATCCTTCCTGTCAGTCTACTGTCTCTATCCTCCTCTCTCTCTCTCCCATCCTTCCTGTCAGTCTCTACTGTCTCTATCCTCCTCTCTCTCCCATCCTTCCTGTCAGTCTCTACTGTCTCTATCCTCCTCTCTCTCTCTCTCTCTCACCCATCCCTCCTGTCAGTCTCTACTGTCTCTATCCTCCTCTCTCTCTCTCTCTCTCCCATCCCTCCTGTCAGTCTCTACTGTCTCTATCCTCCTCTCTCTCTCTCACCCTTCCTGTCAGTCCTCTCTCTCTCTCTCTCTCTCTCTCTCTCTCTCTCTCTCTCTCTCTCTCTCTCTCTCTCTCTCTCTCTCTCTCTCTCTCTCTCTCTCTCTCTCTCTCTCTCTCTCTCTCTCTCTCTCTCTCATCCTGTCAGTCTCTACTGTCTCTATCCTCCTCTCTCTCTCTCACCCATCCCTCCTGTCAGTCTCTACTGTCTCTATCCTCCTCTCTCTCACCCTTCCTGTCAGTCTACTGTCTCTATCCTCCTCTCTCTCTCTCTCTCTCTCCCCCATCCTTCCTGTCAGTCTCTACTGTCTCTATCCTCCTCTCTCTCTCACCCATCCCTCCTGTCAGTCTCTACTGTCTCTATCCTCCTCTCTCTCTCTCTCTCTCACCCTTCCTGTCAGTCTACTGTCTCTATCCCAATAAAGCAGAAATCCCAATAAAGCCCTAAAAAAACACATGACAGCGACCGGTCCGCGCAGCGACAAACGCTCGAAAATTAAAGTCAGTTTTTTTTCAAGTACCCACTCGATATAACAAACGGTTTTAGGATCACTAAATATTTATAATTTGTGAATTGGATTCACTGTCTCGCCATAAAAAATTTAATAAATACATAAAATACATAAATAAATAAATAAAATAATAAGTTGCATTCAAACGTTGAAGAGGTCTCACCTCAGACGCCTCAATGGCCAGGTCCATCTCCTCATCACACACGTTGGACCAGAACTCGATCCCTTGTAAGGCAACTTCATCTATGTCACTCTTCATGGCTTCTATTGTGATCTGTGTGTGTGTGTGGGGGGGGGGGAGGGGCAGAGAGAGACCAAAGGTGAAAGAGAGATTGGACTGTGTTTCTCCAAGAGTAGCATCACTACTGTAGGTGTGTGAGGAGCAGATTACTGTGTGTGTGTGTGTGTGTGTGTGTGTGTGTGTGTCTTGAGGTCTCAGATGTTAAGTCTGGGTTGTTCCATCAGGCTCTCAGGGTGGATTTCTCTTCACAGACCAGACATCTAGTTTAGCAGCTACATCGTGTGTGTGTGTGTGTGTGTGTGTGTGGGTGTGTGTTCCTCCTGTGAGAGAAGACCTCAGCTCAGACAACTCCAGCCTTGAGGTGTCGGGCCAGACGCGGTCACCAACCACCCCCGCTACACTTACAGCAAACAGGGCAGGTCCCATGTACGTCTCCATGTACTGGTAGTACAGGGACATGATCTTCACCAGGTTCTGCAAGGCTGCCACTCGCACCTACACACACACAGGCACGCACACGCACAAACACACACACAGGCACACACAGACACAATCAGACACGCACAAACACACACGCAAGCCCAGGCACGCACACATCCCAAGAGACAGAGAGACAAGAGAAAATCAATGAGCTGATTATTGACAGGGACAATGGAAATCAATGTTGAGGAGGTTTTGTTTTTGAAGAAGAGTATGTTTGCACACCTTATGCTGCTCCAGGTGCTAGGAGAGAGAAAGATAAAAAAAAATCATAATTTATCCATTAAATTATTTTGGAGCATTTATTTTCTTTCTTTTTTATGTTGCTCCACTGTAATTTAATGGATCTAAAGCTCCCCGGCCACAGATTAAGCCAGTTCAGAGACCAGACGAACACAGGTGAAGGTGAGGCGTCTAGTCTGGGAGCAGGCTTGATCTGTGGCTGGACAACCAGCTACCAGGATGGGTTCAGGGGTGAAAGGTCAGGGTACTCACCCTGGTGTCTGGGCACTGTGTGGCTTCACACACCACCTGCATTATAAAGTGTCTCTCCGTCTGAGGGGGAAGAAAAAAAACACCACAGAAAACACATTGTTACATTTTTAAAGGCATTTTAGCAGGCGCCTTATTCCTTTTAAAGTTATTTTTTATCTGAGTGGGGCAGTCACACTCATATTCTTCAGTTTATTGGACAGATACAGCGAAGAGAGACAGGAAAGTAAGGAGAAGAAGGGAGAGAGATGGGGCATGTCAGCAGGGCATGGGCCGGATTCAAACCCATGCCAACATGGGCATAATGTGAGTGGACTGTAGACCGCGGTGCTGGACCACTGGACCACCCCAGGCTACAGCAGACGCCTTATTCCAAAGAGACTTACAACCGATACATTTGACTATGCTATGTGACTCATCAATCCACCAGCCGTACGTAGCAGGAAGAGTATTCTAGCTCAGGCCAGCGGCCATCGGCAGTCGTCGTGGTAGAAATTGTGTTCACCTCCCATTCACCTCAACTTAGACGTATGTGTGTGTGTGTGTGTAGGTCTCAGATACTGTGGTAGGGTTATACATCAGGCTCTCAGCGTGGTGCATGATTTCTCTTCACAGACCAGACGTGTCAGTTATATCAATGAGGTGAACTGGTGAGCTTCAGTGAGTTGAGCAGGTCAGGGGGTTAGGGACGGGTCAGGGGTCATTTAGGGACGGGTCAGGGGTCATTTAGGGACAGGTCAGGGGGTTAATGACATGGCAGGGGTCTAGGGGTGGCTTAGGGATAGGGCAGGGTAGTTCTGGAGGCTAGGGGTGGGTCAGGGTCAGGGACAGGGCAGGGTAGTTCTGGAGGCTAGGGGTGGGTCAGGGTCAGGGACAGGGCAGGGTAGTTCTGGAGGCTAGGGGTGGGTCAGGGTCAGGGACAGGGCAGGGTAGTTCTGGAGGCTAGGGGTGGGTCAGGGACAGGGCAGGGTAGTTCAGGAGGCTAGGGGTGGGTCAGGGTCAGGGACAGGGCAGGGTAGTTCTGGAGGCTAGGGGTGGGACAGGGCAGGGTAGTTCAGGAGGCTAGGGGTGGGTCAGGGTCAGGGACAGGGCAGGGCAGGGTAGTTCTGGAGGCTAGGGGTGGGTCAGGGTCAGGGACAGGGCAGGGTAGTTCTGGAGGCTAGGGGTGGGACAGGGCAGGGTAGTTCAGGGGGCTAGGGGTGGGTCAGGGTAGTTCAGGAGGCTAGGGGTGGGTCAGGGAGGGGTCGGGACTGACCTCTTTGTCGAAGTTGGCTTTGGTGAACTCCAGGGAGTTGAGGAGGGCGTTGGTGGCAGCCAGCTTGACGTTGTTGCTGGGCTCCTCCTTCCTCATGCCCTGGATGATGGCCGTCAGGATCTGGTTGGCGTTGTCCTGCAGCTGCTCTGGGTCCTGCACACACACACACACGCGCACACACACACGCGCACACACACACACACAGAGAGAGAGAGATGAAGGGCTTTAGTGTGTGTGTGTGACTGCCTGTGTGTGTGACTGCCTGTGTGTGTGTGAGCCAGTGTGTGTGTGAGCCAGTGTGTGTGTGTGTGTGAGAGCCAGTGTGTGTGTGTGAGAGCCAGTGTGTGTGTGAGAGCCAGTGTGTGTGTGTGAGAGCCAGTGTGTGTGTGAGAGCCGTGTGGTGAGAGCCTGTGTGTGTGAGAGCCAGTGTGTGTGTGAGAGCCAGTGTGGCCTCTTTCACACCGGCAGTTCCGAACGCCGGTTCGCGTTCGCGAGCCGAAACCTCCGAACGTTGGCGCTGTCTGGCGAACGAGCCCGCGTTCATACCAGTGTATCGTTCGCCAGACAGCGCCAACGTTCTGAGGTTTCGGCTCGCGAACGCGAACTGGCGTTCGGAACTGCCGGTGTGTAAGCCCTATGTGTGTGTGAGAGCCAGTGTGTGTGTGAAAGCCCTCCTCCCCCCCCTCTACTCACGATGTCCCCTCCTCCCCCCCTCTACTCACCATGTCCCCTCCTCCCCCCCTCTACTCACCATGTCCCCTCCTCCCCCCCTCGACTCACCATGTCCCCTCCTCCCCCCTCGACTCACCATGTCCCCTCCTCCCCCCCCTCGACTCACCATGTCCCCTCCTCCCCCCCTCTACTCACCATGTCCCCTCCTCCCCCCCTCTACTCACCATGTCCCCTCCGCCCCCCCCCCTACTCACGATGTCCCCTCCTCCCCCCCTCGACTCACCATGTCCCCTCCTCCCCCCTCTACTCACCATGTCCCCTCCGCCCCCCCCTACTCACGATGTCCCCCCCTCCCCCCCTCTACTCACGATGTCCCCCCCTCTACTCACGATGTCCCCCCCTCCCCCCCCTCTACTCACGATGTCCCCTCCTCCCCCCCTCCCTTCCTCTCCCGTCTCCTCCCCCCCTCCCTTCCTCTCCCCCCTCCTCCCCCCCTCTACTCACGATGTCCTGGCAGATGTAGCCGATGGCCTCCAGGGTGGACTCCTTCATGTGCTCCGTGCTGCTGGGGTCCGTCACGTTGGCCACCAGCTGGGGGATGAGCTCCGGCCACTGGGTCACAGGGATCTCCGCGCAGGCGATGCCCGCCACGCACTGGGAGGCCGAGCTGGGCCGGTACGTCTCTGTGCCCAGCGTCTGCAACACCTGGGGGGGGGGGGGGAGGGAGGGAAGGGGGTAGAGGAGAGAGGGAGGGGAGGGGGGTGGAGAGAGGGAAGGGAGGGGGAGAGGAAAGAGAGGGAGAAGGAGTGTAAGAGGGAGAAAGAGAGTGCGTGAGATTCCCGCACCCGTGTGTCCCTGTGCCCTCATGTGAGCTTCCTTGCGTGTGTGTGTGTGTGTGAGAGACAGTGTGTTGTGTGACAGTGTGTGTGTGTGTGACAGTGTGTGTGTGTGTGTGTGACAGTGTGTGTGTGTGTGTGTGACAGTGTGTGTGTGACAGTGTGTGTGTGACAGTGTGTGTGTGTGTGACAGTGTGTGTGTGTCAGTGTGTGTGTGTGTGTGACAGTGTGTGTGTGTGTGTGTGTGTGTGACAGTGTGTGTGTGACAGTGTGTGTGTGACAGTGTGGTGTGTGACAGTGTGGTGTGTGACAGTGTGTGTGTGACAGTGTGTGTGTGACAGTGTGTGAGACAGTGTGTGTGTGTGTGTGTGACAGTGTGTGTGTGTGTGACAGTGTGTGTGTGTGTGTGTGACAGTGTGTGTGTGACAGTGTGTGTGAGACAGTGTGTGTGAGACAGTGTGTGTGAGACAGTGTGTGTGACAGTGTGTGTGTGACAGTGTGTGTGTGACAGTGTGTGTGTGACAGTGTGTGTGTGACAGTGTGTGTGTGACAGTGTGTGTGAGACAGTGTGTGTGTGACAGTGTGTGTGTGACAGTGTGTGTGTGACAGTGTGTGTGTGACAGTGTGTGTGTGACAGTGTGTGTGTGACAGTGTGTGTGTGACAGTGTGTGTGTGACAGTGTGTGTGTGACAGTGTGTGTGTGTGTGACTGTGTGTGTGTGTGACTGTGTGTGTGTGTGTGACTGTGTGTGTGTGTGACAGTGTGTGTGTGACAGTGTGTGTGTGACAGTGTGTGTGTGAGACAGTGTGTGTGAGACAGTGTGTGTGAGACAGTGTGTGTGAGACAGTGTGTGTGAGACAGTATGTGTGAGACAGTGTGCGTGAGACAGTGTGTGTGAGACAGTGTGTGTGAAAAGAAAAAAGTGCGTACAAAGTTCTTGATCTCCCTGCGCGCGGCGGCGTCGATGGCCAGCCACCTCTGCTGGTACTGGGTCTTCACGTCCGGGTCCTTGGAGGTCAGGGAGTTCTTCACCTGCAGCCCGGCCGCCACGCGAGCCACCTGGGTGTTCCCTGGGTTGGCCAGGACCTTCGACAACTCCACCAGAAAAGTCGGCTGGAGAGGGGAGATGGAGGGGAGAGAGGGGTGGAGGGAAGAGGAGAGGGGTGGAGGGAGGAGAGGGGAGGAGGGGGAAGAGAGGGGTGGAGGGGGGGGGTGAGAGGGGTGGAGGGAGGAGGAGAGAGGGGTGGAGGGAGGAGGAGAGAGGGGTGGAGGGAGGAGGAGAGGAGGGGTGGAGGGAGGAGGAGAGAGGGGTGGAGGGAGGAGGAGAGAGGGGTGGAGGGAGGAGGAGAGAGGGGTGGAGGGAGGAGGAGAGAGGGATGGAGGAGGACAGAGGGATTGGGAGGACAGAGGGATGGAGGAAGGAGAGAGGGGTGGAGGTGGAGGGAGGAGAGAGGGGGGGGAGAGAGGGATGGAGGGGGGAGAGAGGGATTGGGAGGGAGGAGGAGAGAGGGAGGAAGGAAGAAAGAGGGAGGGGGGTGTGAGAGTGGGCAGGGACAAGACAGAGAGAGGGATGGGGTATGGGGGGGCAGATAGACGTTTAGTATCGACAACCCTGTGAAGTTGCAGTTTATGGTGTGGGTCTGTAGGTGGCAGCACTGTGCTCCTGATATCCATTTTGATCAGTTTGTTAAGATTTCATTCTGATCAGCGGAGTCTGATCCAAAGGTATTCTACACCCACAAACTAAGAGTTGGGGTCACGCTCAGAATCTCTTTCATTACACCTCAATGTACGCACAAGTACACAAGACTAAGGGTGTGTTCTCACTAGAAAATTTGCTTCACTTGAATCGGAGTTGAGGATAAAATTCGCTTTGCTCTGCGTCGTTTGGAGCTGTGAGAACGCGCATTCGAAGTCGCTCCCGCAGCAAACAAGCAACTGATGCTCCGTTTGAAAAGGGTGGTTTCGCTCCGGTTAGAAACGACGCAGAGGCTGTCCATAGGAAAACAACAGCGCATGTGTGTTGATCTGGATCGGGGCGAACACATTTTTTTGACCAATCAACTACCACGTCTGTTGCTTCGATTGCGTATGTTACTTCGTTTACATAAAGGGCTGTGAGATCGCAAATCAGATAAATAATTTATGCAACAATGTTGCGAACTCATCCACTTGCCCTGGGTCCTGATTTGGACTTTCATGTGAGAACATGACCTAAAATTCTTTGGCTTTGGTTCCTCAACACTGGCATCGCAACATTCAGATACAAAAAACACAACAACAACAACAATAATAATAAGTAGAGCAAATGAGTAAAATAAGTAATCCTCCAGTAGGAAAGTAATAAAGTGGTGGCACTCCACTGAAAAAAACGCTGTGCAAAGTACAGTGGGCGGCTGTGGCTCAGGAGGTAGAGCTGCCGTCTAATGATCGCAAGGTTGGCAGATCGGTGGATCGAGCCCCGGCTGGCCACATGTCGAAGTGTCCTTGGGCAAGACACTTAACCCCAAATTGCTCCCAGTGAGCGGGCAGGCCGGCGCCTTGCATGGTAGCTTGCCGCCATTGGTGTGTGAATGTGTGGGTGAATGAGTGAATGAGAGGCCGTTGTAAAGCGCTTTGGATAAAGGCAGTATAAGTGCAGTCCATTTATCATTTACCAATGGGATGAAAGTGAAACGCGCTACCTAGCTAACACAGTTGACAAGAGTGACTTCCTTAACATCACGTGGACGCTCATGTAGCCTGTGACCGGCCGTCCTCCCCAGGGCAAGGAGGGGAGGAGAGAGAACGAGGGGGAGATGGAGAAACAGAAAATGAAAAAGGTTTCGGGGGTTAACCTATGGACGTGTCTACTGAGTGAACAAGCCGTACAAGACGTAAAAATGACTCGAAAGGTTTATCCACCATCATCACCACCACCACCACTAAAACGCGACAAACACCCAAAGTTCTTGATATTCACCAGGCACGGCAGCATCTGATTCCTGAAAGCGGTTACCGCGGTTACCCCTCAACACTCCGTCCCCCTGACAGGTCTGGGTAGGTGTAAGGCAATGTGGAGTGAAGCTTGTAGCTTAGCAACACAGGCCGAAATACCATCATATTAGTGATGGGGACGAGACTGGGGGGGAACTACTTTATTATGGAATAAACACAGTCCAGAGAAACACCTCGAAATACTGGTTGAGGCACATTTCCATGGGCGGGCGTTAAGAGACTATTCTGAATTCAAGGGAGGTTCAGGATTATGATAAAAACAGGATATGATATTCATGATTCAAATATGGAGTGAAAAGGTATATGATAGAACATTAAAACATTCAATATGAGCTAAGCTATATTAAAACAAGTATGAAGTGTAGGTTGGGTGGGTGGTGGTGTGTGTGTGCGAGGGGAGGGGCAATTGTTGCCAATGCAAGCGTACTAAAATATCATAGAGTATTTTTCAAAGGCGAAATCCATCCATCCATCCTCACCTAGTGTAAATCCAAACAGCTATGCAAAAACGCTCTTCACGTTATCTGATGCCTAACAAACAAGGGCAGCTACAGCAACAACACCCTTTCATTTGCTACTACTACTAGAAAAATGCTACATGGCCCTCTGTCTGGGGCAGCTAGCTACTGGTTAGCACAGCCAGGCAGGGAGCCGTCCGGTGAAGTTATCAGACACGGGGATATCATAGCGAATCATATCGTCACGGATTATAACACGAGTGGCCATGTGCCCTAGTTAACACATCCAAGTCGGGTCCCCGCCCTAGCGCTGTTCTGAGCCCCTCGTATCTCGACATCTGGCAAAAAAAAAAAGACATGATGATGATGGGTAGTGAGGAGGAATAGTGGGGAGGAATAGTTCGGATTGTTCAATCAAAAAGTATTTCCGTAAACTACGAACTACGTTCATCCGACCGTAACCGAAGCACGAGTGTGGTTTTGCAACTTCTAGCTAACGTACCGACAAGGGTGTGTTACCGGGTGCGTTAGCTAGCGGGGAGTGCTAACGCAGGCTAGTTTGGTTGGTCTCCATTCATTCCGAAAAGCTGTGGCGTGCGACGCTGGGGAGGGAGAGGAAGGAAAGGAGGGAGGGAGGGAGTATGGGCCCGGTCGAAAACGCCGGCTATTCACTATGCCCTCTCACTACCCCCCCCCCCCCCTCCTCCTCCCTCCCTTGTTTCTGGCGCCAGGCGTGATAGCGACCTGCATACGCACTGACTCTCACTGGGATAAAAAATGTATACAAACCAAATTTTCAATCGCCGCCCGCTCCAGAAACTTCTGCGCCGCTTCCAGTTCATGCCGATCTGGAGGGGTGGGAGAGGGAGAGTGTTACTGGTGGCGTCAGTCAGTCAACGCAACTGCAACACACCCGACACGAAACAGCACAAGTTCGGCTAACGTGGTGCGTCCACATTCCTGGATCCATGCATGGCAGTTAGCTAGGCACTTTTTGGAGAAGCAGGGTGCGGGCAGGCGAAATGGACTTAGCCCACCAAAACAGTTGTGGCCGGTGCGATGACAAAGTAACCTCGTATGGCAACACTGTACTGACAATAATACTCACGGCTAAGCTAGTACTAGATGGCCGGAAACATGCCCGACTGCCCGGGGCCAAGCGACTGTTTAGCAGTGAAGCTAAAGTCGGGACAACCCGGTAGCAAAATCAATGCAACCTTGCCCCGCTAGCAAAAGCTAAGCTATTAGGAGAGCAAACATGTACTAGCCAGCCCAGCTAACATATGGGCAAAACTGCCCTTACATCCATCCATACACACGATCCCCCCAAACTCGCCAACTAAACTGACCATCTTACATCGCCACCTTAGTCTCCACAAGTAAATCCGGCTACTTGCTAAGCCTCACGCCCACAGACTTGCCAAACCCCGATAACTTTGACATACTCGAGTCGTGGCCTCCGGTAGGCAGGGCGTAAAGTTAGCTCGAGGTGGCCAAGGCAGGCAGGGCCGACTCATTTGCACATGAATGAGCATGTGTGCTAACCCAGCTAGCAGCCGACTAGACACAGCAGCACGCCACGGTTTATCGATGGGCAAAAGCCATGTTTAAGTTAACCATCCTAATAGTACACAAACCACCACGTCGCCATGGTCACACGGTGTGAGTGACAACATCACGTCCAACTCACTGAAACCATCTTTTGACAGCAGCTGTCACTCACAACGCCGCCCAGACACACTGAACTCCACAGCGTGTTAGCCACAGCGTGCAGGCTAACACGGCTAGCCTAGCCTAACTGCCCACCACAGCAGCAGCAGCAGCCCCATGCTAAGAGCTAGCCTAGCCACCTAGCTGACCACCACAGCAGCACCAGCCCCATGCTAACAGCTAGCCTAGCCACCTAGCTGACCACCACAGCAGCACCAGCCCCATGCTAAGAGCTAGCCTAGCCACCTAGCCCACCACACCAGCAGCCCCATGCTAACAGCTAGCCTAGCCACCTAGCTTGACCACAGCAGCAGCAGCAGCAGCCCTTCATCCGCCAAGTGAAAAGCAGGCCGTAACATTAGCCGCCTAGCTAGCTAAGCTAAGCTTGCGATGCATTTCCCTCCCTCCCTCTTTTCCCAAATCTTAAACTTTCACCGGCTTCACGGCCCGTCAAACCCCCGCCCAGCCAACTGTGATCTGGAGACGGTCTCCCAACCACGGGAGATGTAACAGAGTAACAGTGTAACAGTGTAATCACCTGGAGAGACCGTTTTCTCGAGGATAGTGATGAGCTCCATGACGACGTCCCTCCCCAGCAGAAGTGTCGCTAGCAGAGAGCTCGAGCCGCCCCTTAGATTGCCGCGCAACTCAACTCAAACCGGATTAGATCTCTTCAGTGTTTCTTTCAACCCGATGGTTTTAATAAAACAGGACCCCGACGTCGATAAGTTAAACGAAAGCCGGTTGGTGACGAAAAACAATACAACTCCCGGTTCTTCCCTTGTCAACGAGTTGGTTTTCTCTCTGTATAACGCCGCTAGTTTCCAAACGCCTGTAGTGAAATAACGTGTTTAAAGCAGCAGCGCCGCCGCTTCTCGTCGCTGTGTTCGTCGCGGGGAGGGAAAGGGCCGCGCTCCACTCCCGCGGAAGGATATCACACAGCGTCGCTGCGAAAAGCCCCAAACCCCTCCGCGCGCCCCTCTCTCTCTCTCTCACTGGCACACCTTGTGGTAGACTGGGGGTAGTGTGTGGAGGAGAAGGGTGGGGGGGGGTTTGATTAAAAAGAGGGTGCGTGTGAATGTGGAAAAGAATAAATAAATATAGAAATGTATTTCGTTATACTGTGTGTATTCATTCATTTATTTGTTCATACATTCATTTATGTGTCTATATATTTATTGTTAATTTTGACAGACTTGGTCCTCCATAGTTCTCTTGTATAACCCTTTGAAAACCATATAACCATTATATATATACTTGTATAAATAAATCATTTGGGCCCTAATTTGTTTTACTTACTCGAGAGAGAGAGAGAGAGAGAGAGAGAGAGAGAGAGAGAGAGAGAGAGAGAGAGAGAGAGAGAGAGAGAGAGAGAGAGAGAGAGAGAGAGAGAGAGAGAGAGAGAGAGAGAGAGAGAGAGAGAGAGAGAGAGAGAGAGAGAGAGAGAGAGAGAGAGACTTGGACAGCTATTAAACACATCCATTGAATATCAAATGTTGGTTTAACTTTCATCCTGGGGTTTTTCAAACATGATGATTCATCCAAAAAGTTGTCTGACTTGTCAATCATTAAATAAACCTCTCACTCTCCAACTAGTAATGATGTTTTAGGCTATGTGATGCTATCAAACTTTTACCCATGTTACTTCACACATGATGGTGAACCGTTCAAAAACTCAAGGTGAAGGAGTAGACAACTCTCTGCCAGTCCGTGTCCACAGCATTTGGTCTCCGTTTGAATATTAAATGCAGCTTTAAAATACATGTCGTGACGTTAGAATTATAAGGTTCTATCTCCATTTTTGTCAAAATGGAGTTTTTTACATGATCTGATCCATTAGGTGTTTATAAATGCCTGTGTGGTGTTATTTTTAAAATGTTGAAATTATTTAGTTAGTAATTCATAAAAAGGTTCCATCTCACAAAACATAATGGAATGTAAAAAATGTGACGCTCAATATCTCTGAACTGCCCTAAACGGAGATAGAACCTTATAATTCTAAGCTCACGATATGTCTAATATACATAAATACAAAAATAATGTCTAATATCCTCAGATATTTTCTTAGGCAGGACACAGGGCCCCTTATCCACATCCTGGGTTGCCTTCACCAACCGACAAACTGTTTCAGGCAGGACTGCCCCACCTAGTCAATGACGTGAAAAACTATGTGCCAGCAGCAGCTGACATGAACGGGATTCCCTATGCTACATGACAAGACAGTCACAACAGTTTGACACAATACATGTCTCTCTGAACACTGTTGCTTTGCATACTGAACACACTTCTTGTGGTTGATGTGAAGTCAAAACCTACCTGTTCTCCCATGCTTACAGCCTCCCCTACCCCTAGCCATCTCCCCCAACCCTTTTAATGTCTGTCCCAGGAGAGGTTGGTGGAGGTATGACATCACAAACATGTTTCATTCCATTCCTCATTCCATTTCAAGCCAGTCCTCCGAATTCTACCTCCATCAACCTCCCCTACTGTTATAAAAAAAAAAGAAAAAAAAATGTCTTTCTTCTAACACGGCGACTGGCCCCTGGCCTGAGCATAGATTACTTTTTCCTGCTATGAGTAGTGGATTAAATCAAATTAATTTGTTGTTAGTCACTTTGGATAAAGTTGTCTGCTAAATGCCAGAAATGTAAAATGTAAATGGTGTGTTCTGCCAGTGCTGTAATGTTTTGGTTGTATATGTTGTTTTACATTTTAAAAAGAAAATACATAGTGGGCCGCTTGATTCCGGCCGTCGACATATCCTGCATGTCATCCCTCCCTCCTCTCTCTCTCCCCCATCCTTCCTGTCAATCTCTTCTGTCTATATCCCAATAAAAACAGAAATGGCCTAAAAACATATTCTAAAAATAGAAATTAATTAATTCAGCAAGCCACTGTTCCCCTTCGAAAGCACAAAGGCATGTGTCAACAATGTGCCAATACAGAGGTCGATATGGAATTCAAACAACTCCTCCACCCCCACAAAACAAATCAGGACCCCCAGTAAACCTTGAAATGTCAATATGGGACCCCTCAAAGATGTAGAAATGTACCTACCTTGTCCCTCCCCAAAAGGAGTTGACCCCATAGTGCTCCCAACCGTTTGTCAAAGTATTAGTGTATATAGTATAGTAATGGTAGTACTATTTTACCAATGTCATACATAAGCATTATAATAACATAATAAAAATTATTATTCTTTTCGGGTTAGCGTGGAGAGAACACGGCTGGTGTGTGCTATATAATTATATTGCGTGATACATTAATGTTTCGACCCCCCCAGCCTGTTGTTTTTACCTCTTTTGGGGGGGGTCCAAGTCTTGATTAGGGGTCTTAAGAGCCCCCCCAAAACCCTCCTGTAATTTGAACAATGGTTGCCCCCACACAAAAAAAAGTAAAAGTGTAGCTTGAACCCTACTGGTGATGTTCCTGGGTAGGAGGAGGTGTATTGGTGATGTTCCTGGGTAGAAGGAGGAGGTGTATTGGTGATGTTCCTGGGTAGGAGGAGGTGTATTGGTGATGTTCCTGGGTAGAAGGAGGAGGAGGAGGTGTATTGGTGATGTTCCTGGGTAGAAGGAGGAGGAGGTGTATTGGTGATGTTCCTGGGTAGAAGGAGGAGGAGGTGTATTGGTGATGTTCCTGGGTAGAAGGAGGAGGAGGAGGTGTATTGGTGATGTTCCTGGGTAGAAGGAGGAGGAGGTGTATTGGTGATGTTCCTGGGTAGAAGGAGGAGGAGGAGGTGTATTGGTGATGTTCCTGGGTAGAAGGAGGAGGAGGAGGTGTATTGGTGATGTTCCTGGGTAGAAGGAGGAGGAGGTGTATTGGTGATGTACCTGGCTAGGAGGAGAAGGAATCAGGAGGCCACACAGCAAGTAAAAACAACCCCATAGTCTTTATTCAGTTAGTTTTACAGTAGTCACTCGTAAGTAGCTGCCTTGAGTTTGTCTTCTTCTGTCTCTTTTACATCGTGGTTCTACATAGTCTTCCTCATTTTGATCAACACAATGGAAGAAACAACCAACAAAGAAGAAACAAAGAGCAAAACAATTTAAAATAAAAAAATAAAAAAATAAAGAAAAGGAAAATTGATAAAATGCCCCTTATCAAAGAAAGCAGGAATTTTGGCAAGAGGTGGTTGGTGATGATGATGATGATGTATAATGATCCAGTCCATTCTCTGACGTAATACAGTTAGGTAGAGAGGACACTGTATGATCTAAGGAGTGTAGGTCAACTTGACTAAGGGGGGAGGGGGGGGGGAAAGGTGGTGAGATATGTCTGATCACTGATTGGATATAAGAGCTTCCGGAATCTGAAACAATCTTGGTAATCAGACTTGATTGATTCCAATAACCTGCCCACCTACCAACTTCCCGTCCTCTGTGAGAATAGTCGGCAGGTTACCTGTTGATATGCTTCCCCACAGAGGACCGACGTGCACAGACCACAAAGACCCCGCATCACAGATTGAAGTTAGAAGAGGAAACGAAAAAAACAAAACTTGATAGAAGAGAAACTGACCCATACAGTCTCTATGCATCGCTCAGGTGTAATACTGATTGAGTGTGTCTCATGGTTTTGGCACAAGGCAATGTTTCCACCATTTAAGATCTTGTGTATCTTTACTGCGCTGAAGGCCCCCCCCCGGTTTACCGCAAAGACAGTTCCTCAGGTGTGGCAGGCTTTGTAGGACAAGCCGTAGCTTAGCTTAGCTTAGCATAGTGGCAAAACAACAATGATTTTCATCTATGAAAACTGCAGCAGGCCTCAACGTGAGCTAGCTAACGACGTGGGTCAAGCTAGCTAGCGGACCCGAGATAAATGGTAGCTAGATAGCTAGCGCTGGCCGCTAATTACGTTAAGAATGTTGTGTATTTCGTGATTTGGCTGTTTCGTTTTGTAACTGGTCTGGTCAATGTCCTTACTGAGTAGCCTGGCTAGCTCAATATTCCCAGTACAGTACTTTGTCGAACCGTCTCGTCAGCGCTGCCTTGGAGCGGATGTTCCGTTGGAAATACATTAAAGTAGCTTCCTGGATACACATTTAACACTAATCCTGGACTTAAAAAAAGCCATGTCAATGGTGATTGTTCATTGAAAGTAAAGTGGCTTTCATACAGGACCAGGCTTAATCTGTATCCAAGGAACCCACCCCCCTGACCCCCCCTGAAAGTTCAAGTGGAAGTAATAAACTGAGACCGATGTCCCTGCAGGGCCGTTGCACGCCTGTGACAGGGGAGACGGAACTCTGGAGGACGGGCTCATTGTGACGCCTGGAATGGAATCCAACCATACCATTACTCATTCCATTCATTCCATTCCATTCATTCATTCACAACGAGCAGGGGACGGAATGGTGTCGACTGTAATCCTTCCGCATGCCAGTCCATGCATTCGAACGAGCCCGTCCTCCGATTGCCTGACCTCTGACCTGACCGCCAGCACCCACCATTGCTGAGAGAGCTTTGAACTGCCTTTAAACCTGGTGGGCCTCTGTCAGGGGAGGCTGGTGGAGGTAGAAAAATCGGAGGACGGGGCTCATTCTGATGCGTGGAATGGAACCAGGAATGGTATCGCGTGGTGTCATCCCTCATTCCATTCCGTGCATTTACACCATGAGCCCACGATTCCTCCGATTTCCGCCTCCTCCGGCCTCCCTTGCTCTCTGTCAATGACACAATTTAGGGAGCCGATTTCAGACCCTCAGAGTAGTCATGACGACGGACGGTCACACAGCAATAATAATAATACCTGAAACAAGAGTGGAGCTGATTGGGTCGTACTGTAACCCTGTTGGAACTGAACCAGAAGTGAGGAGGAGGAGGAGGATGGAACCAGACGAGAGGAAGAGGAAGGCGGAAACTGAAAATAAAGAAAGAAGGGGAAAAACATGAATGAGGCGAGAGGGAAGATATTGAGGCTTTAAGACCCTCCCCTCCAACCAACCAATCAACCAACCAACCGGCCAAGCTGCCCAGCGTTGGGGAGGGGAGGGGCGGAAGAGAGGAGGGGGGGGGGGGAGGAGGGTCTGTTGGCTCCAGGCAGTACACAGGAGGATGAGAGACCCTGGAGACCCTGGAGAGCGGGACCCTCACACATCATCAGGTCAGGGGAGGCAGACATCAGAGGACGTGGCTCAGAGTAACGGAACGTAACTAAATGATTCCACATTCCGTGCCTTGAGCCTGGTCCTCCGACTTCTACCTCCAACAGCCTCCGTCCTCCGACTTCTACCTCCAACAGCCTCCCCCACTGGTAAACTGTGTTCCGGTGTCCACGGCTAGCAGGCACCTCGTGGGAACGTCCTACTAACAGCCAGGGGAGGCTGGTGGAGGTAGAAAAAAATCGGAGGAGGCTCGGCTCGTCGTAACGCGGTGGAACGGAATGAGGAACGGCATCAATCATCACATGTGTTTGTAGTTTGATGTTCGTTCGATTACCGTCCCTCGTTGCGTTAGCCTCCATCACAATCAGCCCGTCCTCTACTACCTCCACCTCCACCGCCAGCCTCCCCAGACCCCCAACGCGAGAACGACTCGTTCTGCCTGGTTCGCTAGTGGGGACATCAGGACATAAAACCCCCGGGCCAGGCAAACCACTCAACCCAATCAGGTATGAGCTGCTGGTCCATCGCTGCAGAACAAAGTGCTGTCCAGTCCAATACTGTCTGAACTGGTACCTTACAATCAGTGCAGATACAGAAAATCTTTGTAGCACGGAGATCATCTTAGGCCCCGCCCCCCCCCGTGTCCGCATCAAACTATGCTATCTGTGAATTTACGGATTGAGTCAACGGTTTCTCTAAGGGAGTCATCCCTGGACAGACAAGGGAGATGTGACAAGAGGGGCTGTGCCGTGTCAGCATTTTTTTTTTCTTTCTTGCAAAAAAAGTTACAGTCTGCTCGTCTGTTTTAGCCAATTGAGTTGCTAGGTTGCATTGTTCAGCTGCGAGGTTTGTTTCAAAAAAAGTTTCACAGCCGAATTTCACAGATCAAATCGGGACAGTGATTTCATACGTACACACGTTTCTATCCGTGTATGTTGATAGTTTGGTGTAGCTGGGGGTCTTAGGCAACGGAAGTGCTACGAAGCGTTCGAGGGAAACTCTTTTCCCAGTCCCAAAACTGTTCAGAACTTGTTCAATACAGCTGGACCCAAACTGGAATACAGTTTGAAGCTGTCGAATACTGTTCATGTCAATTGACAACTCCAGCCTGTCCACTTCGGCCCCGCCCAGTCCCCTACAGCTGGGCCTAGGTAGAGAGTAGGGCTCGACATTAACGCCATTTTACTTGTCCGGAGCAAGTAAAACTTTCGCCGGGTTTGTTTGCGCGAGCACGAAAATACTGCTAGATCCCAGATATTTTTACCTGGTGTGCAGGAAGAACAACAGACGGCGCAGGCGCCAGACCAGACTCGATGATCGTGGAGTGAAGATATTATCAAAGCGTACTCGCCTGTCGATCACCCGTACGCTTTGATAATATCTTCACTCACGATCATCTAGTCTGGTCTGGCGCCTGCTCCGTCTGTTGTTCTTCCTGCACACAGGTAAAAAAAAATATCCAGGATCTAGCAGCGTCGTCGTGCTCGCGCAAACAAACCCGGCGAAAGTTTTACTTGCTCCGGACAAGTAAAACGGCGTAAAACCCGGCGCCCTGGAGAGACACCCAGACTTCTACCTGCTTGTCCAACACCTCTACTTGCTGGACCAACGCCCAAAGACATGATTATTACTGGTGATGGTTTGAGCACAGGAGAAGAAGGAATCGCCAGCTGGATTTGGCCGCTGAGCTGGACTGAAGACTGAACGCTTTGACAGGTTGAGCTCCGAATACAATACGGTACTGTGTCTCGTGACTAAGAGTCAATGCCAGAGGAGTCCTTCACTGTGCAGTTGTAGTGTCGCCGTGGTACTAGACTGGCCCCCGCCCCGTCTGTCTGTAGGTGGAACTAGACCGTCCCCCCGTCTGCAGGAACTAGGCCATCCCTGTCTGTCTGTTTGTCTGTCTGTCTTGTCTGTCCAGGTCCGGTATGTATGGCCCGGTGTACCGAAGGCTAGTAACACGGTACAGTACGGTAAGCTTGGTTCAGTGCAGTCAGTCACAGATTCAAAGGAGCGAGGGTGGACAGGCCTCGTAAGAATGGCACATTGGGCAGAGGAGGGAGGGAGGGAGGGATGGCACATAGTAAGGCTGGAGAAGAGAAGGAGGAGGGAGTGGGTGGGTGGGGGGGGGAGGGGGGTGGTCTTGGGAGGAGGGAGGGAAAGGTTGAGTTCTGATTCTCCCATCTTTCTCGCCCCCCGAAAGTCTCCCCCCCCCCCTCATTCACTCGCTCGGAATAGAATTTCCCCACAAGAAATAGGATGGAATGTCACTCCTGGAAAACCACGTAATTACACTCGTTCGCTTTAGCTCCATGGGGAGGGCGAGGGAGGGAGGGAGGGGGAGGGAGGGAGGGAGGAGTGCACACTACAGGGGTGCGGCAGCGGGCGGAGGTTATGGCTCTAGTGGCTCTTTCAGACATGATTGGTCAGGATATACAGGCCCTAGGATGACCTTTGACCTTGCCCCACAAAACAAGGGAGGGAGGGAGGAGAGCTCAGTGGTGAAGGGAAGGAGACACAGATACTGGGCATCCTTATTCTCTTTCTTTCTTTCTCTCTCTCTCATATTGTTACATTTAACACTGTTTTACATCTTCCACACACACACAGACACACACACACACACACACACACACACACACACACACACACACACACACGCCCAGCATCCGTCATATACAGGAAGCGGCATCAGATGGGCGGAGCCTCTGGCATCGTAGGGTACATTCTTCCTTGTCTGCCGTCACGGTAACAGCGAATCAGGAGCGTTTGACTATGGAGTGCAAATTCTGCTTGTTAGAAACAGAGGATGGAGTTGCTCAGTGCCTGGAGGGGGGGGTTGGGGGGGGGCTGGGGGGTCGGAGGGGCTGGGCTCGGTGGGTGGGGAGACGATCATTTACAGTAAACTACATTTATATACACACACACCAATTGTACAGATATCCAATATGTACATGCTAGAGTTCTTTTTCTTTTTCCCCAAAATGTCCATCGTTTGTTCACAAGCAAGTCGACCCAGAGAGACGTCTGTGGCAAAAGTCTGTCGGTTCTCTCTCTCTCTCTCTCTCTCATCCCCCCGTTTTCTTTCCATGGCCCCTCCTACTCCACGTCTCTCTCTCTCCCTGGCGGGCGGGCTCCGTTGTGGGCACTATCTCTCTCTCTCTCTCTCTCTGGGAGGAGGGTCCTGGAGGGGGGGATCCCGAGGGAGGGGGCATAGCCTGGGGGCTGGCCTGGAGCGTGGGGGTGGGGGGGTTGGTTGAGGAGGGTGGGGGTCAGACGTGGGGGTCAGACGTGGCCTTAGCTGTTCTTGAGCAGGGCTCTGTCTTCGGGGGGGCAGGAGAGGGGGCAGGGGAAGGCCAGGAGCTGGCAGCTGTCGGGGGGCAGCAGGGAGCAGCAGCGCAGGTCCACGCTCTGCAGGGAGGCACAGCGGCGCAACAGGGGCAGGCACTGCTCCGTCACCTTCACACAGCCTGCAACACACACACACACACACACACATCATTAGTGCTCCGTCATCTACACACACACACACACACACACACCATTAGTGCTCCATCATCTACACACAGCCTGCAACACACACACACACACACACACACACACACACACCATTAGTGCTCCATCATCTACACACAGCCTGCAACACACACACACACACACACACACACACACACACACACACACACACACACACACACACACCATTAGTGCTCTGTCACCTTCACACAGCTTGCAACACACACACACACACACACACACACACAATCTTCACACAACCATGAAGACTGAGAACTTACCACAATGTGTGTGTGTGTGTGTGTGTGTGTGTGCGAGAGCGTTTACCTGCCAGGTTGACGTGTGTGAGGCTCTCTAGGTCAGTGTGTGTGTGTGTGTGTGTGTGTGTGTGTGTGTGTGCGCGTTTACCTGCCAGGTTGACGTGTGTGAGGCTCTCTAGGTCAGTGTGTGTGTGTGTGTGTGTGTGTGTGTGTGTGTGTGTGTGTGTGCGAGAGCGTTTACCTGCCAGGTTGACGTGTGTGAGGCTCTCCCTCAGGGCGGAGACGGGGGAGGTGAGCGTGAGGACGGTCTGGTCCGTGATGTTCCCACACTGACTGAGGTCCAGCTTGGTCAGGTGGGGCAGGTAGCGCACTAACAGGCGGGACGTGGCGTCCGTCAAGTCCAGCCCGGCCAATCGCAGCTCTGTCACGTTCTGGAAACGCCCCCCTCTGCTCTCCCCGTGAGCTGCGGGACAGGAAGGAGGAGGAAAGTGGTAGTGGTGAGGACGCTGGCGGCCATCTTTAATTCGTTACGTGTTTTAGTTTGACAGGGGGGTTTACAATGTCTTTCCAACTGTCGACCCTGGGCAGGGGTTTGAAACCGTGTCGAGCGTGGCACTAAAAACGCTTAGGTTGTGGGTTCGATTCCCTCCACCCACTCCCCCTCCCTCCCTCCCTCCCTCCCACTGTCCATGCACCCCTCCCTCCATCCATCCATCCATCCACCCACTCCCCCTCCCTCCATCCCTCCATCCCTCCCACTGTCCATCCACCTCTGCCTCCATCCCTCCCTCCCTCCCTCCCTCCACCCATCCCTCCCTCCCTCCACTCATCCCTCCCTCCGTCCCTCCCTCCACCCACTCCCCCTCCCCTCCGCCCCTCCCTGCAACCCACCGGTGCGTGTGTCGGCCGGGGGGGCCAGCAGCTCTCGGAGGTGGGAGTCCTTCAGGTCCTCCACCCTGCAGAGGTCCAGCAGCCTCAGGCAGGGGCAGGCCGCCTGGCACAGGGCCGACACGGAGGACCAGGGGCAGCCGGACACGTTCAGCTCCAACAGGCCTGGGGGGGGGAGAGGACGCTAACGGTTAGCATTAGCTATGATAAGATACACACACTAACGGTTAGCATTAGCTATGATACACACACACACTAACGGTTAGCATTAGCTATGATAAGATACACACACTAACGGTTAGCATTAGTTATGATACACACACACACTAACGGTTAGCATTAGCTATGATAGACACACAGGCCTGGGGGGAAGAGGACGCTAACGGTTAGCATTAGCTATGATACACACACACACACAGGCCTGGGGGGGGGGGGGGAAGAGGACGCTAACAGTTAGCATTAGCTATGATAGACACACACAGACAGAGGCACACACCCTAACACACAGACACAGACACACACAGACAGACAGACAGACAGACAGAGACACAGACCCCCCCCTCCGCCTCCCCCCCCCCCACACACACAAATCAATAGAGCTTTGGCGTTTTGAAGACAGGAAGAAAGGAGAGAGAGAGAGAGGGTGACCGAACCTTGCAGACGGTTGATGAGCCACATGAGCTGCTTCTTGGAGATGTTGGTATAGCCCAGGTTAAGAGACACGGGCTGACGGCGGATTATACCACTCAGCATGGGAGGGGTGATGGACCGCTGCCTGCTGAGGTCGATCTGAGTCCACAGTCTCTTATCACAACACCTGGGAGGGAGGGGGAGGGGGAGAGGGGGAGGGGGAGAGGGAGAGGGGGGGAGGGTGAGAGAGAGGGGGAGAGGGAGAGAGAGAGAGGGGAGGGGGAAAGAGAGGGGAGAGAGAGGGAGGGGAGGGTTAAATGGTAGACTCAGCATTATGACGTCATGATACGGTGGGGATTACAAGCACATCTCTCTGTCTCTCTGTCATTCAACTGTCATGAGAGGCTCTGGGTTGACTGTTACCATACCTAGTAAACCCACTCCAGCCCCACACTGTCCACACACTCTAGTCTAACCTAGGGGACAGTGTCTAGGGAGTAGGGGGTAGTGTTTATGTGTAGGGAGTAAGGGGTAGTGTCTAGGGGGTAGTGTTTAGGGTGTAGTGTCGAGGGGTAGGGAGTAAGGGGTAGTGTCTAGGGGGTAGGGAGTAGGGGTAGTGTCTAGGATTTAGGGTGTAGGGGTAGTGTCTAGGATGTAGGGTGTAGGGAGTAGTGTCTAGGGGGTAGGGAGTAGGGGTAGTGTCTAGGATGTAGGGTGTAGGGAGTAGTGTCTAGGGGGTAGGGAGTAGGGGTAGTGTCTAGGGGGTAGGGAGTAGGGGTAGTGTCTAGGGGGTAGGGAGTAGGGGTAGTGTCTAGGGGGTAGGGAGTAGGGGTAGTGTCTAGGGGGTAGGGAGTAGGGGGTAGTGTCTAGGGGTAGGGAGTAGGAGTAGTGTCTAGGGAGTAGGGGGTAGTGTCTAGGGCAGGGGTGGCCGAGCCGCATGCGGCTCTTTGGCTGTCTGTGTGCGGCTCTTCAATCCATTCATTAAAAGTGTTGGTGTAGCGCTCTCTCTGACAGGCCGCGTTCGTAAATTCGCCGGAGCGCACACTGGGTTTAACGTCATAATGGAACCAAGTAATTTGATTGGACAAGAGACGTGGAGGCACCAACGTTCTCAGAGCGAATTTACGAACGCGGCCTCTGTCTTGCTGCACGCTGCTGTAACCCGATACTACCGGATCATCTCGAGTCACTAACAGTGTTGCCAGATTGGATTGATTTTTCAGCCCAACCAGAGTCTAAACACCCACCAAGAGTGATCATATGTAGCCCGATTGGGCTGGAATCGACCAAATCAGGCAACACTGTTCAGTGTTTCCTCCAGGAATTTTGACAATGGTGGCGGATAGCCCTGACCGCGCGCGCGCGATTTTTCGCGTGCACGCGCGCTCAAAACAACGTTTTTTTTTGGGAATGTTTTTTTTTTGAGAATGTTTATTTTGGTCCCCTATACAATTCACAATACAGATATAAGAAAATGTGCATAGTCACAATTTATAACATCAGGACCAAAAAGGTGTAGGCTGAAGCTGTGGCTTATTGCGCCTACCCTTGTTACATGTATGCATGTCCCCCCATGAATGCATAATCAAAACATTGAAACTTTTATAAACAAAAATGTCACTTACGCATGTCAACAAAAAGTTCAAAAAAAAATAATAGAAAAAATACCAAACAAAAAATATATTTAAACCTCTGTTTTATACTTGTTAATCATCTTATTTTTTAATAATTTTTTAAATCCTTTTAATGTACTACACATTTTCATTTCCTTTTCAAAAGTATTCCATAAATTAACTCCTTCAACTGTTATACATCTTTGTTTTGCATTTGTTCTAATCTTTGTTTTCATAAACATACATATTCCTCTGAGTTCATAATTACTCTGTCTAACTTGAAATAGTCTCTGGATACAGTCTGGAAGCATCTTATTTTTTACTTTATACATTACTTGTGCACAGCCAAAACTAGAGGATGGCCCAAAAAAAAAAAATGAATATACAGAATATAAACTTGTGACTGACAGTCACATACACACACACAAAGATCATCAGCTATAATATAATACGAAGTAGGCCTACATGAGCACAAAAGCGGCTAACGTTACTGATTAACTGTTTACTGTAGTGCAGAGAGATGGTAGTCGTAGGCGGCGTATCAAATGACAAAGCTAAACGTTTAATGAAGGACATGAACGATTGTCAACAACACACTCAAGCAGTAAATAGAACAATCTAAACAACTTGGGTACTACGCAATCAACTGCGGACGGAACAATACTCTCAACCTATAGTTCCGTGCGTGAATTATGTCAACCCACCACATTACAGAAGTAATATCACAGTTATTCTATTAAACATACACGTGAGTCCTTCTGTATTTCAATGTAAGTGTCTTTATTTTAACTCGCTCTGTAAGCTCTACAATACCGGTCTCTTGTTGTCTCGTCGTAACCTGCCCACCTGACCTGGGGGGTATTCCATCAACGTCGCTAAAGGAAAATCCTGGCTTATTTTTGATAACTCTCGCGAGACCTATCAGAATATGCCTGGATATTTTTAAGAACTCTCGCGAGATTTATCAGACTAAACCTGGATTTTCCCTTTAGCGATGTTGATGGAATACCCCCCTGATGTCACTACGGTGGCCTGTACACAATAACAATAATACCACAGTTCACATTTAGACCAATCAGGAGCCCTTGTGTCACGTCGTCAACTGAATGTCATTAATCTGATTTTGGATCAGCGGTTAGAGAGAGATGGGCGTGGATTTAGGTGCACTTTTAGTCAACATCCATTATAGCGCTGATCTAGGATCAGATATATTTTAATCAGCTAAAATGTTCAGATTTTTTTTTTTTGAGAACTTTTTTTTTTTTTGTGTGTGGACTGAATCAATTCGTGGCGGAGGAAATTCATTCGTGGCGGCCCGCCACCAATAAATGCATGTAGAGGAAACACTGCTGTTCCCTAATTGTCCGTTCTGAGGAGAAGCTGTCACGTAAACACGGCTTTTTGACAGTTCATTTATTGACAAATTACGGATAACAACAACAAAATAAAAATGTCAGGGAAGAAATGTACAGCTAAACGCAAGTATGGAGATGAGCACAGGAAGTTTTTAGCCGAGTGGGAGAGTGAATATTTCTTTGTGGAGCGCAATGGAAAGACATTCTGCCTGATATGCCAAACATCGTTGGCACATTACAAAGCTTCCAATCTCCAGCGCCATTTCAGCACAACGCATGCTAACATTGACCAGGAGTTTCCAAAAGACACCGAACTTCACAATGGTAAATTAAACAGCTTGAAAAGCCAGACACAAACACAGACCAAGTTGTTCCAAATATTGGTTAAGCAATCAGAGACAGTGACACTTGCGTCCTATCAAGTGGCCTGGAACATTGCACGTGCTAAAAAGCCATACAATGAAGGAGAGTTTATTAAGAAATGCATCACTGATGTGATGGAAATATTTTCTCCAAATGAAACACTGAAAAAGATGGCCTCAGACATCCAACTGTCACGCCACACCATTGAACACAGAATATCGGACATAAACAGTGCCATTGAAACAGAATTACATTCTGATCTTCAGAATTGTGAATATTTCAGTGTTGCATTGGATGAGTCTTGTGACATACAAGACATACCACAGTTGGCAATATTTGCACGGTCAGTTTCAAAAGACTGTGTGATCAAAGAAGGCAGAGAAGAGATGATATTTAGCAGCTTTCCCACCTGCTTTCATTTCATTCATGCATATTCAGTCGTGTGTGTGAGAAAGAAAAATAAATAAATCTGTCTGCAAAGTAGCCTATTGGAAATGTATTATTGTGTGTGTGTGTGTGTGTGTGTGTGTGTGTGTGTGTGTGAGTAAGAGGGAGTGCTTTTGTGAGCCCGCATGTATGATGTGGCTCTTTGTGGTACCCCAATATTTTTTTGTGGCTCTTAGTCTCCGACTGGTTGGCCACCCCTGGTCTAGGGGGTAGGGAGTAGGGGGTAGTGTCTAGGGCAGGGGTGCCCAATACGTCGATCGCGATCGACCGGTCGATCGCAAAGGTAGTATGGGTAGATCGCATGGCATTGAACAACAACAACAACAACAAAAGTTCAAAAAAAGTAAAAAAAAAAAAAACGAAAGTTCAAAAAAAAATAATGTTGTTCGCCTATCATCCATCCTCACTATGGCTTTTGCCACTTGATTGACGTACAGGTAAGCCAGTCTGAGATCTGATCTTTTCACCTACACCTAACACGCGGTTCACCACGCATGCGCAGTCAACAGCACCAACTACAAAATACAAAATACCGGCGAGACTAATTACCTAGTTAGCCTTCCAATTTCTACTATTTACTATATAATACTAAATAAAGGCTATACAAATGAGTGGGGAAGCTGGACCAAGTAAGAAACTAATAACGTATAACTTCCATCCAGAATGGGAGGAGGACTTTTTTACACGATGTGATATTGGAAGTGCGTCTGTCTGATCAGCAAATCTACGATGGCTATTTCAAAGAAGGGAAATGTGGCAAAAGAGCGAAAACGTACGGCTGCAACGATAGCTTCTTATCGCGTCAGTCACGTTCTTGTTAAACACAAGAAGTCATTCAAAGACGGCCAAATTGTGAAAAAAGTTTCTCGAGGCTGCAGATTGCCTTTTCGATGACAGATCCACAGTGGCTGATGACACCTTGCAACCAGCTCCTACAGCCCTGACTACTAGAAACTAGCTGCCTCCTCCCAGTGCCAGGTCTCCCACTAAGGTAGAGAAATGCATTTATTTCCTCCTTTCAAACTAGGGAATTACCTGTTTTGTATCTGGTTTACTTTTCTGTTTGTTGGATCAGTAGTTGGCTATGGTACTGCAGACTGGCTGTCAGTGTGTGAGTGAGAGAAATTGAGGTGTGTGTGTGTGTGTGTGTGTGTGTGTGTGTGTAAGAGAGAGAGAGAGAGAGAGGGGGTGGGGGGAGAGAGAGAGGGAGGGTTTGTGCTATGGCTCCCTATGCAGACTGGCAAATGTGTGTGTGTGTTTGTGTGTTTGTGTGTTTGTGTGTGTGAATGTGTGTGTGTGTCTGTGTGTGTGTGTGTATGTATGTGTGTGTGAGTGAGAATAGCAAAGAGGGAGGGTTTGTGATGGTCTTCTCCTGTGTGGCTGTGTGACAGAGAGAGAGTGTATTGTGAGTTTACTATGCAGGCTGGGAAGTGTGTGTGTGTGTGTGTGTGTGTGTGTGTGTGTGTGTGTGTAGTACGTGCGTGCGTGTACGTTTGCGATGTTGAAACTAGACTGGTAGATCTTGGCAGACTGGCTACTTGAAAAGTAGATCTTGGTTCAAAAAAGTGTGGGCACCCCTGGTCTAGGGGGTAGGGGTAGTGTCTAGGGTGTAGGGGCTAGTGTCTAGGATGTAGGGTGTAGGGAGTAGGGGCTAGTGTCTAGGATGTAGGGTGTAGGGAGTAGTGTCTAGGATGTAGGGAGTAGGGGGTAGTGTCTAGGATGTAGGGTGTAGTGTCTAGGATGTAGGGAGTAGTGTCAAGTATCTAGGTTGGAGGGGCAGGGGTCAACAAGGTCCAGTTAGAGAAAATGTCCTCAAGCAAAGGTCCGGAACATAATAATGTCGAGCTTGCGTTATGATTAAGTACATATACAGTATATACCGTATATATATATTCAAGTACAATTCAATAATATTTCAACAATATCTATTGTACATTTTCACATTGAACTGGAGGGATTATAAGTAAGTAAAAAGAAAAAGAATACATTCTTTTCTCATTTCAAGTAAACTAAAGGCTGCATTTAAATGTAAAGATACATATGAGAGCTTTTGAAAAATGTGCATCTTAAAATACAGTGCTTAAATTGAGAAAAACGAAATAAAAAGTGTAGCTTGAGTTCCCCTTTCTCTTCTATGTTGCCAGCACATCCTGCGTTCATATTTCAGTTTTCTTTGTGGCAGATGATGCTGACATAGGTATCTGCTTGATTTCTTCACAAAACTCTTGCTTCCCCTCATGTAAGGTTTCAGTTACCACTCAAACACATTTACTGACGGTCAATGTTGCATATGTTGACCCAAAATCCAAGCAACTTAAAGGGAATATTCATTAGCACGTTGTTGGGCAGTGAATGAATGAATGTGTTTCATATTGTGTATTTTCTGTGTCCTCAGTTGAGATTTGAGTGTCTATGTTTCTGCTCAAAAGACGTGTGTTTAGACTCGTAGTGGCGTTCCACAATGCTGCTTTTAACAATCGCCACAGTCTCTGAACATATCGTGACGTTAGAATTATAAGGTATTATGACATCACGTGAGTTTAGAATGATAAGGTTCCATCTCCATTTTTGTCAAAATTTAGTTTTTTTACATAATCTGATCCATTAGGTGTTTATTAATGCCTGTGTGGTGTTATGTTTTTAAATGTTGACATTTTTGAGTTAGTAATTAATCAAATACAAAGGTTCCATCTCATAATGGAATGTAAAAACTTTGACGCTCAATATCTCTGAACTACCCTAAACGGAGATAGAACCTTATCATTCAAAGCTCACGATATGAGACATACTGGTTTTGAACTGAACTCAGGGTTCCCACACCTTCTGGAACATCACATTCAAGCACCTTTCAAGGACTTTCAAGACTCAGTTCCCTCAAATTCAAGGACCCAACACGGCATAGTTTGAGACAGATCTAGATGAGAATTGATATAATAGGAACTATCCGCTCACAGACAACAATTAAAAAGAGAGGCTTGAATGTGTGAACACTAGATGGCCTCTTGCCTTCTCCACCACAGCACAGCAAAACAATATATTGTGAAATATGTGTGAAGTTAAGCAATACAGACACTTATTTACTAGTTGATGAGCTTTAAAGTAAGTAAAACCTTTTTGAATACATATATTTATTTTTGAGAGAGAGAGAGAGAGAGAGGGGAATTCAAGCACTTTCAATGACACAAACTTTCAAGGATTTCAAGGACCCGTGGGAACCCTGTGAACTGTCAGTGGGAAGAATGACCATGTAACAGTCTGTCCATACTTCATTAAAAGCTGTTTTCACTGTCCACTTTTCTCTGACTCACTTATTCCTCTAGTCCTCTCGACTACTGTCTCGTCTCATCTTTCCCCTGTGTGTGTGTGTGTGTGTGTCTCTCATCTCACTAACTGCTGATCAGAATGCACAGATTCCATTGGCTGAGGAGCATCACGTGAGATGAATTACAACGCGTGCGATTGGTCTGTGAGTTTCCTGGGCTGCTAAACCAGTGCCGCAAAGGCTAGAAAAGCTGCGCAGATTAAGATAGAAATGCTCCGTCAAAAAGTCATAATTCTCAATAATTTAGTCTAGGGTGGAGTGTCTAGTGTCTAGGGTGTAGTGTCTAGTGTCTAGTGTCTAGTGTGTAGTGTCTAGGGTGTAGTGTCTAGGGTCTAGGGTGTCGTGTCTAGGGTGTAGTGTCTAGGGTCTAGGGTGTCGTGTCTAGGGTCTAGGGTGTCGTGTCTAGGGTGTAGGGCAGGGGTCGGCAATAGGCGGCCCGTGGGCCATTGCTGGCCCGTCACCAATAATATTTGGCCCAGCAGATTATTTTGAGAATCCATTTATTATATTTTTTATTTTTTTTTTACAATATCGGACCGACAGTCCCACACCACGCCTATAATGTCCGAATAGAGAATCGACCTCCACCTGAATAATGCGTATTGTACTTTTATTCATGTTGAGAGTGAATGACACAGGGACAGACAATCAGGCAGCGAAGCGCACTGACGCTGAACCCCTCAGAGTGAATCATAAGTAGGTGGACAAGGCGTGGTGCTGAAATAGCGTGTGTGGTTTGAAAAAAATAACATCAGCTCATTAAATCATTCAAACGTAATGTTTACGTATGTGACTGCAACACACATATGAACAGTAACAAAGCAAATTCTGTTTAATTTTCTGAAAAACATTGACAACAAAATCGGCGCAAAAGTGGTGGTAGGCCTATGCTCCTGAAACGACAGAGCAAACGCGCTATTAGGGATAATAAGTACAATGAGCCATAAGCCATTCATTCAAAATATACAAAATACAATTAGGTTATTAAATACAATAACGACAGGCTTGGTACTCACGTAATGTGAAAAGTGGCATCTCTCATCGGTCAGTATTTGCTTGATATCTGGTGATATTGACGTCACTTTAATCCGCGGTTGTTTTGAAAACTAATAATATTCTTGATTTGATTATTGATAACTTGAGTGTTTTCAAAGGGACATTTAGGCAGGTTTGTAATAACGGACACTGTATTTCAAATTAATTAGAGAGAGTCTCAACTATCGCAACTCTATAGTTTATGCACCGCCGCAACCTTCTTTCTACGATGCAACGATCTCCTGTAAGGGGTTCAGAGCTGTCTGGAGTTCCTCCTGGATTGACACAAAACTTTACTGAGGAGATTTCTGGACTAATTTGACAGTCCCACTATGCTTTCATACTCAGTGATTACTAATTAATAAGACCATTATGATAACGACATGGATCCATGTTGAGATGTCCGCGAGACATGCAGAGATTGTTTGTTATTTGAAGGGTATACCGCCATCCGCAGGCAGTTTATTTTTATTTTTTATGCATCAATCGATTCCTCTCGTGCGTCTTTATCACATTCATTGACGAAAAGGACGACTCGCATGTATAGAAAGGGAACATTGTGAGCACGGAAAATGTGAGTCTCACAACGGCTTTGCATTGATGAAACGTAGGATGAACGTATAGTTCGCTGTCCATTCCTCTTTAAATGCCCTGTTTTCACCGTCAACTTTCCTCTTTAGACCTTTGGAGAGTGACATGATGTTTCTCTTGCTAGCAGGTTAAATGTTTAGCTAACTTCACCCGACACGCAAACAACCAATCCAATAATAATGTGACCTTGTCTGGGAGGAGGGGGGAATAATTATCTGAATAAAACTATGTTAAATAATTATTAGAATAAGTTAGGCTGCGATACATCGTCAGTCCACACATTTATTATTCAAAACTATGGAAAAGGGTGAAACTACGTTTCAACGTTGTTGAGAATCACAACACAAACTCGCTAGTCAAGCCTAATACTGCAACGTAATGGATTGGACTACTACCTAGTTAACTAGAACACTACTTTACATTGTTAGCAGGCTCACAAAACAAGCTGTGTTAGTTGACTAGCAATGTGTACAAGTATTAGAACGTGTCACATTTTTTAAACAATCAATTACTTAAATTAGCCTTTGATTATGTTCTGGCCCGCCATCTAGTGGCTCAAATTTTTTTGGGCCCGAGGCCAAACCTAATTGCCGACCCCTGGTCTAGGGTGTAGTGTCTAGTGTCTAGGGTGTAGTGTCTAGGGTCTAGGGTGTAGTGTCTAGTGTCTAGGGTGTAGGGTCTAGGGTCGAGGGTGTAGTGTCTAGTGTCTAGTGTCTAGGGTGTAGGGTGTAGGGTGTAGGGTGTAGGGTCTAGGGCAGGCCTATTCAATTAGCGGCCCAGGGGCCACATGCGGCCCAGGCGCGACCCCCGATTGGCCCAGCCATAAAAGCAGAGAAAAACATATTTAAATTTTGCTGTCAATTATCACTTCATCTATGACGGCCAGCATACAGTCTTTCATGGTTTCAGACTTTTGCAAAAGTGCAGAGTTTGATTGCATCCTACAATCGGAGCTGTACAACGATGGTACGGACATGCACAGCCCAAGAGAGAGGTACAGCAGCATCCCTTCGTGTTTCCTGGATCTTAGCAAAGAAGAAAAGGCCATTCACTGATTCTGAAACCATGAAAGACTGTATGCTGGCCGTCATAGATGAAGTGATAATTGACAGCAAAATTAAAACGAGTGTGGCATCTGCTATTAAAAACGTTCCCCTGTCAGACACTTCAAACATTCACAGGGTTGAAATTCTTGCTACAGATGTGTTTGAAACACTGTTAAAAGAACTGAAGAAAGCTGATGTTATGTCTATAGCAGTAGACGAGTCCACAGACAGAACCGATATCGCACAATTGTGCATATATGTCCGTTTTTTTTACGGCAAATGCTTCCGAGAGGAATTGCTCGGTTTACTGCCGTTAGAAGGACACACAACTGGCGAGATAGTCTTTAAGAACATTTCAGAATTTTTCAAAGACAATGGTCTAGATATGAAGCGTGTGGGAATGCTTGTGACGGATGGGGCTCCATCCATGACAGGGAGAGTAAATGGTTTGACAGCACGCTGGTCCGCTGTTGCACCTCAGATAACATCCTTACACTGCATTGTGCATCAGACGGTGTTGTGCGCAAAACTCAGCGGGGAGCTTAAAACAACAATAGACAACGTGATGGCTACAATTAATTTTATTCGCTCCACTAACATTAAGAAAGTAGCAATCCATGTGCTCAGTATGTTTGGATCAACATACACCTGTGAAGCAAGCTTTTCACACATGAACACAATAAAAAGCAGCTCTCGTTGTTCCCTGACTAACAGTACTCTTCACCAATGCCTTCGGATTGCATTGACATCTTATGAGCCAAATGTCACTGCTCTTGTTCAGAATAAAAAATGTCACTTCTCACACTAAGAAAGTCAGCGGGGTAAGATTAGATTAGATTAGATTCAATGTTATTGTTTAACTGTAACTGTAACTTGTTTAATTGTGCACTCAAGGCATTGATGGTTATTTTCATTCAGTTAAAAGCACTTTGTGATGTGTCAGCTATGACCAAAATGTTTATTTTACAAAAGGACTTTTTTAAATTGGTATACTACTGTACACTTTTTTATGCACTTTGAGATGTGCATGGGTCAGTTGAGACCAAAATGTTGTTGTTTTACCTAAAAAGTGAAAAAAGTATTGCTATTAGGTTCTGTTCAATTACAGCTCTTTTATTGTGTTCAGTCAAGTCTTTTTGACGTGCCTGTGTCAGATGTTACCTAATTTAAAAGGAAAACTATAAATAAACTGCTTGTATTTCATTAGGCCTACATTCATTTGTGTTGGTTTGAAATGTGTCATTACCTGGTGCCTAGGCTACTGGTCGCTGAAAATGTCTGGCCCAGCAAAATTTCTTGGTTTTCAAATCTGGCCCAACCAAATTTGTAATTGAATACCCCTGGTCTAGGGTAGGGCTGCAACTAACGATTATTTTGATAATCGATTAATCTGCCGATTATTGTATCGATTAATCGGATACAAAAAAACGGGGGGAAAAGAATTTTTTGATTTTGATTTTTTATTAAAAAAGAATTATTTTGCTAATTTTATTTTATGTTTTCTAAATCAGCCAGGCCTATACATATACATGTGCAAAATGAATAAGTATTAATAAAAAATTAAAAATAATATAAATAAAAAAGGCTTTGCTACATCAAATAGGTTTAACAACAGGCCATGGACTATGGCGGTAGATTGTTTCAATAAAGTAGTTGAACTCTAGCTCAATACATGCATTGTTTTAGGTAATAACTTTGCTTAATGTAAAGGTCAGTAACCCAAAGTGCAATATAGGCTACAGACAAGAAGACACTAATGTTTTTATATAACAGATATGCTCCAAAACAATGCAATGTGTCCTCTCACTCCATACAATAGGCTAGGCGACAGTCAGTGCCTCACTCTAACTCACGGGTAGCTTGGTAGGCTACCACTAGCTAGCCTTTAGCTTATCACCTCTGCTCTACCACTGACGTTAGCCAGCTAGCTAAATACACTTGTCATGCAATATTGAATTCATGAATGCGAGCAAACACTCACTGGCTATCGCATTACATTACAGTCATTTAGCTGACGCTTCGCCAGAACTCACACTAACGCATTTGCATGGAGAGCAGGAGACCATGGCAGGGCTGAGCCCAGCAGGACTTCTATAATAAAACAATAGGAAGTTAGCTGTAACCCTCCTCTATAGAAACATAGTTAGTGTAACCCTCCTCTATAGAAACATAGTTAGTGTAACCCTCCTCTATAGAAACATAGTTAGTGTAACCCTCCTCTATAGAAACATAGTTAGTGCTCTGGTTCTCAGCACAGCTACGGAGACTACAGCTGGACGAGCAGCATAGTGACAGTCAGCTAGCGGCAGCAGCGAGCTAACCCTGCTAGCTAACTCACTAGCATGTCCTGACAGCAGACAGCAGACAGCTTCACTCTCAAGGCTTTTGAGTAGCATGATTTAAATGTAGCCACCGCGCCGGTGTAGGTACCGGATTTTCCCACTTTTCCGGTTCCGGTCATAGGTTCTGCCCTTTCCGGCCATAGGTAGCGCTATGATTCGCTATGATTCGCGATGCCTACACCGGCCGGTGCGTCAACAGAAAGTAGGTTTGTTATGGAAACAAAACCCGGAAAAAAAAGAAAAAAAAGAAAAAAAAAGACGAATCGATAATGGCATTCGTCGCCAACGAATTTCATTATCGATTTTTATCGATTTAATCGATTCGTTGTTGCAGCCCTAGTCTAGGGTCTAGGGTCTAGGGTCTAGGGTCTAGGGTCTAGGGTGTAGTGCATAGGGGGGTAGAGGGTAGTAAGTATCTCACCATCGGCTCCATGTCCGACAGACCCTCATGCAGACACACAGCTCCCTCTGGCTGAGGTGTTGGAAGACCCGCAGCCACACGTCGCGGGGCAGCACGTGGGACGCCCCCCCGTCCAGGGGCAGGCAGTGGGGCTCGGGGCAGGCCGGGGGGGGCCGCACCAGGTGCCGCTCCATCTGCACGGGCCGGGGGGGCGAGGGCACCGCGGGCGGGCTGCGCTTCATGATCTGGGAGCGGGGCGCCAGGCGGGAGGGCTGGGAGCGGGGGGAGGCGGCCAGGGCCGACAGCCCCCCCCCGGAGGAGTGGCTCCCCAGCAGCCCCCCCCCTCCTCCTCCTCCTCCCCCGTTGGACGTGGCGGCGGAGGAAGAGGAGGAGGACGAGGAGTTGCTGTTCCTCGACGCCGCCTGGTTCTGCTTGCTGTTGTTGTTGTTGCTGCTGCTACGGATCTTGTTGCCACGGCTCCCTCCTCCTCCTCCTCCTCCTCCTCCTCCTCCTCCGCCCTTGCCCGTCGTGCCGTGCCGGTGGTTGGCCCCTCCCCCCCCGGTGACTCCGCCCCCCCCTCCGCTGGCGTTCTCCTTCTCCTGCGTCTCCCGGTCGCCCCTCACGCCGGCGCGCGTGCGTCCGTTGCGCGTCGTCTCCGAGCCGTTGCTGCGCTTCCCGGAGGACGAGAAACCTCCGCCGCCGCCTCCGCCCTCCGACCCGGGGGAGGGGCCGTGACCCCCGGGGCCGGAGGAGGGGGGGGGCTGCGTGGAGGAGAGGGGGGAGGGCGGGGGCAGGGGCGTCGACTTTCTGCTCCTCTCCCCCGCCCCTCCTCCCCCCCCTCCCCCCCCGTCGTCGTCCTCGCCGTCCGCCATCAGCCCCTTGCGCCCTCCTCCTCCTCCTCCGCCTCCCCGCTGAGGCCCCTCCCCCCTGCGCCGCGGCGGCTTGTTGTCCTCCTCCGCCGCCTCCCTCTCCTCCTCTCCCCCGCCGCCCC
>NC_137675.1:84241541-84244041 GCF_963989245.1 Nansenia antarctica
AGGGGGTTCCAGAGGGACATGTGCTCAGTGTGAACCTGAAACTGTCTCATCTGATCCCTCTTTCCAGTTTCAAGCTCTTGCTGAGAGACATACAGTGCGAGTCTATGATTTGTTCTTGCAATTGAGTTGACCCTCCCTTTTGCCCATTGCTGACCCCTCCCCTCCTTAGCTGTCTAGTTTTAGGTTTTGTAGTTTTAGTTTAGTTTTAGATTATCTTAGACTGTTTTAGACTAGTTTTAATTTTAGACTATGTAGTTTTAGTTTAGTTTTAGACTATGTAGGCCAGGTTTTGTATTGTATTTGTTTGTGTTGGATGTTGTATGCCTGTGAACAGGTCACACTTGAAAATGAGCCCTTGGGGCTCAATGTGTTTTTACCTGTATAAATAAAGGTTCTTCTGTGAAGAGAACCGGGGGCGCCAATGGCTAACCTGCCGATCCCGGTGTTCTCTGGGAAATGCTGGATGGAGCTGCACGGTGGTGCTGGGCTGTATGGTGCTGGACTGTATGGTGTTGGGCTGTATGGTGCTGGGCTGTATGGTGTTGGACTGTATGGTGTTGGGCTGTATGGTGCTGGGCTGTATGGTGCTGGGCTGTATGGTGTTGGGCTGTATGGTGTTGGGCTGTATGGTGTTGGACTGTATGGTGCTGGGCTGTATGGTGTTGGGCTGTATGGTGCTGGGCTGTATGGTGCTGGACTGTATGGTGCTGGACTGTATGGTGTTGGGCAGTATGGTGTTGGACTGTATGGTGTTGGGCTGTATGGTGCTGGACTGTATGGTGTTGGGCTGTATGGTGCTGGACTGTATGGTGTTGGGCTGTATGGTGTTGGGCTGTATGGTGCTGGACTGTATGGTGCTGGGCTGTATGGTGCTGGACTGTATGGTGCTGGACTGTATGGTGCTGGACTGTATGGTGTTGGGCTGTATGGTGCTGGACTGTATGGTGCTGGGCTGTATGGTGTTGGGCTGTATGGTGCTGGGCTGTATGGTGTTGGACTGTATGGTGCTGGGCTGTATGGTGTTGGGCTGTATGGTGTTGGGCTGTATGGTGTTGGGCTGTATGGTGTTGGGCTGTATGGTGCTGGACTGTATGGTGTTGGGCTGTATGGTGTTGGGCTGTATGGTGCTGGACTGTATGGTGTTGGGCTGTATGGTGTTGGGCTGTATGGTGCTGGACTGTATGGTGCTGGGCTGTATGGTGCTGGGCTGTATGGTGTTGGGCTGTATGGTGTTGGACTGTATGGTGCTGGGCTGTATGGTGCTGGGCTGTATGGTGCTGGGCTGTATGGTGCTGGGCTGTATGGTGTTGGGCTGTATGGTGCTGGGCTGTATGGTGCTGGACTGTATGGTGTTGGACTGTATGGTGCTGGGCTGTATGGTGCTGGACTGTATGGTGCTGGACTGTATGGTGCTGGACTGTATGGTGTTGGACTGTATGGTGTTGGACTGTATGGTGTTGGGCTGTATGGTGCTAGGCTGTATGGTGCTGGGCTGTATGGTGCTGGGCTGTATGGTGTTGGGCTGTATGGTGCTGGACTGTATGGTGCTGGACTGTATGGTGTTGGACTGTATGGTGCTGGGCTGTATGGTGCTGGACTGTATGGTGCTGGACTGTATGGTGCTGGACTGTATGGTGTTGGACTGTATGGTGTTGGACTGTATGGTGCTGGACTGTATGGTGCTGGACTGTATGGTGTTGGGCTGTATGGTGTTGGACTGTATGGTGCTGGACTGTATGGTGCTGGACTGTATGGTGTTGGGCTGTATGGTGTTGGACTGTATGGTGCTGGACTGTATGGTGCTGGACTGTATGGTGCTGGACTGTATGGTGTTGGACTGTATGGTGTTGGGCTGTATGGTGCTGGGCTGTATGGTGCTGGGCTGTATGGTGCTGGGCTGTATGGTGCTGGGCTGTATGGTGCTGGACTGTATGGTGCTGGACTGTATGGTGCTGGACTGTATGGTGCTGGGCTGTATGGTGTTGGGCTGTATGGTGCTGGACTGTATGGTGCTGGACTGTATGGTGCTGGACTGTATGGTGCTGGGCTGTATGGTGCTGGGCTGTATGGTGCTGGACTGTATGGTGTTGGGCTGTATGGTGCTGGACTGTATGGTGCTGGACTGTATGGTGCTGGGCTGTATGGTGTTGGGCTGTATGGTGCTGGGCTGTATGGTGTTGGACTGTATGGTGCTGGACTGTATGGTGCTGGACTGTATGGTGCTGGGCTGTATGGTGTTGGACTGTATGGTGCTGGGCTGTATGGTGCTGGGCTGTATGGTGTTGGGCTGTATGGTGCTGGGCTGTATGGTGTTGGGCTGTATGGTGCTGGGCTGTATGGTGCTGGGCTGTATGGTGTTGGACTGTATGGTGTTGGGCTGTATGGTGCTGGACTGTATGGTGCTGGGCTGTATGGTGCTGGGCTGTATGGTGCTGGGCTGTATGGTGCTGGGCTGTATGGTGCTGGACTGTATGGTGCTGGACTGTATGGTGTTGGACTG